>NW_028234418.1:26414039-26419039 GCF_977035675.1 Penaeus japonicus
CATAAATATCATTACTATTATTATCATCATTATCATAATTATCATAATTATCATTACTATTATAATTATCATTACTATTATAATTATCATTACTATTATAATTATCATTACTATTATAATTATCATTACTATTATAATTATCATTACTATTATAATTATCATTACTATTATAATTATCATTACTATTTTATCATAATTATCATTACTATTATTATCATAATTATCATTACTATTATTATCATAATTATCATTACTATTATTATCATAATTATCATTACTATTATTATCATAATTATCATTACTATTATTATCATAATTATCATTACTATTATTATCATAATTATCATTACTATTATTATCATCATTATCATTACTATTATTATCATAATTATCATACTATTATTATCAATATATTATCTTTCTACAATACTTATCGTTATTATCATCATTACTATCATATTAATGCTATTGGTAACAAAAAAGATAATAATTCTAATAACAGTTAGAATAACAATAGTAATAACAATAATGACAATAATGATTAACAATGATCATAACAATAATAGTAATAGTAATCATCATTATAATTACCATCATCAATATCATCATTATTATCATCATCATTGGTATTCTCATTAGCATTGCGATCTTTATTCCAATCATGAAAACTAGTGTTGTTAATATTTCTTCATCAGTGCTAATACTTTCATTTCTAAGATCATCATACTTTTCATTATCAATATGATCACAGTCACTACAATGAGGATTATCGTTATTATCATCATTATTATTAATATCACGATAATAATCATCATCATTATTGTCATCATTACCATCATTATCAATATTAATATCATGATTATCATTATCATAATTATCATTATCATAATCATTATTATTATTATTGTTATGTTCCTTATCCATTACTATTATCGCAAATCGATCATTATTGTTGCACGATATTTTTTCCTTACAGTCATCGAAGGCAAGACTTGAGGGGAAAAATAATCACAGATTTCGCCCTAAGATTGTTTTAGGGGAATCCCTGACTCAGATTTAACATTGCTAAATGCAATATTTCCTTTGAAAAAAAAAAAAGTTAGCTTTTCGACACGAAGAATAAGCAAGGATATCGCTTACCTCCCCCCCCCCTTCCTCTCCCTAAACCCCCATACCCCCTCCTCCCTCCATTCTTACCCCCACCCCCTCCATCCCCCTTCTTATTCCCCGACCACATTACCCCCCCCACCCCCCTCCTCCTCCCTCTTTCCATCCTTACCCTCCCCCACCTTCGCACTCCTCCCCCTCCCACAAACCCGTCCCCCACCCCACCACCACCACCACACCACACCATCCCCTTCCCCCTCCCACCCCTCTCCCACTCTCCCCCTCTCCCCCTGCGGCACCTCCTCCAAGCCCAAGTCTTGGGGTTTTTATTCTCGGTGGATCAATAGAGCCTCCCTTGCTGTATTGGGTATTGGTCGCCCCGACTCTGGTCGATAAGGACGGCGGAGAGAACGAGAAAGAGGGAAAGCCAGAGAGGGAGAGAGAGGCAGAGGAAGACGAAGGAAGGAGAGTGGGTAGGGAGTGGGAGGGAAAGACTGTGTGTGTGAGAGAGAGAGAGAGAGAGAGAGAGAGAGAGAGAGAGAGAGAGAGAGAGAGAGAGAGAGAGAGAGAGAGAGAGAGAGAGAGAGAGAGAGAGAGAGATGAATAGATAGATAGATAGATAGATAAATAAATAGACAGAAAGAGAGAGAGGGGTATAGGAAGACTGTGAGGAAGAGAGAGGAAAAGCGTAAGAGAGAGAAAGAGAGAATGAGAGAGAGAGAGAAAGAGAGAATGAGAGAGAGAGAGAGAGAGAGAGAGAGAGAGAGAGAGAGAGAGAGAGAGAGAGAGAGAGAGAGAGAGAGAGAGAGAGAGAGAGAGAGAGAGAGAGAGCGAGAGCGAGAGAGAGCGAGAGAGAGAGCGATCAAACAATAATTCTAGATATCGAAGAAAAGCAACAAGAAGAAGGAAGCCCAATTTTCGAGGGAACGAGATAGAGACGAAGTAAAGGGTAAATACACGGACTGAACAATAAATCAGGCAAGGGATGAGGGCGCTAAAGGGGAAGAGGAGTAAGTGAGGGAAGGGGGAGGAGGAGGGTAGAGGAGCGGGGGAGGAGGAGAGGGGAGAGGAGGGGAGGGAAGGGGGAGAGGAGGGGGGGGAAGGGAGGGAGAGGGAGAGAGAGAGGGAGGGAGAGAGGAGGAGAGAGGGAGGGAGGGAGTGAGGGAGGGAGTGGAGGTGAGGGGAGAGGGTGGAAAGGGAGGGAGGGAGGGAGGGGTGGGAAGCGAGTGTACAGGTGCATTGTGGTGATGTGGGTGAGGAACAGGAAGGGGAGGGGAGGAAGGGGAGGGAAGAAAGGGGATGAGAGGAGGAAAAGGGGAGGAAGAGGAGAAGGTGGTGAATGATGATAATGACAATTATGATAATGAGGATGATGGAAAAGAAGAGGAGGCGAGGGAAGAGGGACGGAGGCGAAAATTATATCAAATTACAAATACGACAAAATCCAAGCTACTGTCTGATAAAAAAAAAAAAAAAAAAAAAAAAAAAACTTCTAACGGGGCAAAGAAAGAAGAAGAAAATCTAAGGAACAAGAAATCAGGGAATGGAAAAAAAGATCAAGAAAATCCATAGTGAATTCTTGAAGGCAAAGAGCGATGAAAAGGAAGGGGCGTTACAGCCATGGAGGGAAGGTACGACGCCAGGATCGTGAGTAAGCGTAGTGAGAAGAAAGGAGAAAATGGAGAAGGGGAAAATTGGAGAAAATGGGGAAAGAAGAATTTGGAGAAAATGGGGAAGGAGAAGACTTGAGAAATGAAAAATGGGAAAGAAGATATGAGAAAGAAAAAAAGGAGAAAGAGAATGGAGAAAATGGGAAAAGAAGAATGAAACAGGAAGAACAAAAACGAGAAATGGGAACAGAAGAAAGAGGAGAAAGTGTGAAAGAAAAAAATGGGGAGAGGGAGAAATTTGAAAAATGAGAAAGAACGCAAAGAAAGAAAGAAAAAGAAAGAAAGAAGAAAGGAAAGAAAGAAAGAAAACAGAAAGAAAGAAAGGAAGAAACGAGAATGGAGAAATGGGAGAAAGGAAGAAGGATAAGAAGAAGGCTAGATTAAAAAAAAGAAAAAAAAAGAAAAAAAAACACAGAAAGAAAGAAAGGAGAAGGGAGAAAACTGGAGGAAATAGGAACGGAGAAGTGAATGAGAAAGAAAAAGCTGAAGGAAATAGGAAAGGAAAATATGAGAGCAAACGGAAGAAATCGGGGAAAACGCATTGGAAGAAAAGGGGAAAGGAGAAAGGGGAAAAACAAGCGAGAAAGAAAGAAAGAAAGAAAGAAAGAAAAAGAAAATGAGAAAGAAATTAACAAAGAAAGAAACAAAGTGAAAGGAAAGAAAGAAAAAAAGAAGAAAGAAAAGAAGGGAGAAAAGATGAAAAGGGACAAGTCAATGAGAACGAAAAGGAAAATAAAAAAAAAGAAAGGGGATTCGATGAAAGGGTGAGGAGCGAGCAAGTCAGAGGAAGAAAGGTTCAGGGGCGGGGGGGGGGGGAAGGAGAAGCGCTTGGAAAGAATAAGATGAAGGAAGTGTTAAGGTGTTTCTCAGAGCAAGCGGAAGCTAGCGAGGCAAGCGCGGAGGAAGCGGAGAGGAGGAAGGCAAGCGAAAAGGAAAGGAGGAGCGAGAGAACCAGAGGAGAAGCGGAGAAGGGAGAAAGAGGAGGAGCGAGGAAGTGAGAACAGAGAGAGAAAGCGAGGAAAAAGGAGCGGAGAAGCGAATCTCTTGGAGAAAGAAAAAGAGGAAAGAGGGGGTTTGCCGTATAAGAGAGAACGAGACGAGAAGACGCGGAAGAAAAGAGGAACGAAGGCACTTCGATGGGGCCGAAAAAAGGGACATACGTTACAGCGGTTTGCCGTATATTCGGGCCCGAGCGGCGGCGTGGCGGACCCGAAGCACGAAGATCGATGTAGGGACCGACCTTCTTTCCCTACCCCCTTCCCGTCCCTTGTCCCCTGCCCCTTCCCATCGCCCTCGCATCCCCTGCCATGCCCCCTTCCCTCCATTTGTCCCCTTCCCCTGCCTCCTTCCCATCATCCTCGCATCCTCTGCCATGCCCTCTACCCTTCCCATGTTCCCTTCCCCTACTCACTACCCTTCTTTCCCAGACCCATACTTCTACTTCTTACCCATAGCCTTCTCATCCCCGGTCTCTAACCCTGTCACCGCCCCACCCCCCCCTCCCAAGCGCCTTCTCATCCCCTGTCACCCCACCCCCCCTCCCAAGCGCCGTCCCTGTCCCTTTTCCATTCCCTTCCCATCCCTTGTCCCCCCCCTGTCCCTGGCACCATCCCTTTCCCTGCCTCTTCCTCTGCCACCTTTACGCCCCCTCTTCCCCCCCCCTCTTCCCCTTCCCCGCCCCACGCACCCCGAGCGCCTAGAGAGATGTGCTCTCAAAAAAATCAATATATACTTATACATTTGTGTCGGACCCAAACGAAGGTGCAGTTCGGGAGAAAATATTGATCTTGAACCTTCCTTCCTCCTCTTCCTCCCCCCTTCCCCCCTCCCCCAACTCCTTCTAGCCCCTCCCCCTTCCTCCTCCTTCTCCAGTGCCCTTCCCCCCCCCTATCCCCCCCCCCCCCCCGGCCGTGGAGAGCCTGCAGGTTCTCTCAGGGAAACATAAAGAAGCCTTTAATCGAGTCCAGGACAAAGGTGAACGGGTCGATACGAGCCGCGCACCGAAGCGTCGTCTCGGTCGATATGGTAACACCCCTCCCCCCACCCCATCTTCTTCCTCTCCCCTCTCTCTCCTCTCCCTTCTTCTTCTCCCTCTCCTCTCCCTTTCTCCTCTCCTACCTCTTCTCACCTTTTTGTCCCCTCCCTTCTCCTTCTCTCTCTCTCTCTCTCTCTCTCTCTCTCTCTCTCTCTCTCTCTCTCTCTCTCTCTCTCTATTTGCACGTT
>NW_028234418.1:26426539-26429039 GCF_977035675.1 Penaeus japonicus
TGCCAATGACAAGAACAAATTCGAAATTTATGTGTGGACGAGGTGTGGGGGAGGGAGAAGGGGGGGGGGGTGAAGGAGAGAGGGGGAGGGACGGGGGAAACAGGGGGAAGGTTTAAGGGGGGGGGAGGTCAGCGAGGCGTGGCATACCTAGCGGTCAGCGCTATTTGTCTCTCCGCCGCCGCACGTCAGCATTGCCGTGACAGCGGATGTCGCAGCAAGACATGTTACGTGAAGAAGCGTTGGGGAATAGAGTTGGTGGGGGAAGGGGGGTGAGGGGAGGGGGGTGACTGCCACC
Organism: Penaeus japonicus; assembly: GCF_977035675.1. Classification (NCBI taxonomy): domain Eukaryota; kingdom Metazoa; phylum Arthropoda; class Malacostraca; order Decapoda; family Penaeidae; genus Penaeus; species Penaeus japonicus. The sequence continues at coordinate 26,426,835 of NW_028234418.1, forward strand.
TGTTGTAGAGTTCCATGACTCTACATAATCATTATAACTGACAACAACTACTACATGTTATTATCTCAGATAAATCCAGCCAGCCTCCTACGTGGTATTTCCTTCGGCTGGAGCGACTCCGAAGGACCAACCCAGTTAAAGCGCAACTTGCATCGTCGACAAGAGGCTCAGTTGCAAAATTGCTTCGCGAACTCCGTCCGCAGGAAAGTGCAACCGCCGCTCGTCGCGCTCGCGTCTCACAACGTTCCCGCCCGCTCACTCAGCGCATTCCTGGACATGACGCCCTCGAGGCTGACCTCCAGCGGGTGTGCTGAGTTAGCGCGATCGCAGGACGCCTTCTGCTGTGCAATCAGCCCGCGGTATGTCGAGCCTCGCTTGTTTATGCAACACCGCGGTTGCAACTCGCTCACATGCACAAACATATCCCTCCGCACGTGAAGCCTCAGACGGAGGCGGGCGAAGGCTTAGATGCCCGTCAGCTGGTCTTTCTAGAGCGAGGGAGGGACGGTCCGATGCTCCTCTTCTGCCGTTGCCCGTTGAGGGTGCGGTAGAACGTACGTAGGCGATGCTTTCCGATTTTTTTTTACATCGTTATCCTCCCTTCTCTTCTTTTAGTATATCGAACGTCATACTTGACCTCTTTCTCCTCTTTCCTTCTTTCTTTTCCCCATTTAGCTCACGTCTTCCTCCACCCACGACTGCTTCTTCTCCTGCTCTTCTCCTCCTCTTCTTCCGCCTATACCACTTCTCTTTCCAGCTCCTTCTCCTCCTTCTCTTCCATCACTAATTTCTACTTCTTCTCCCCCCTCCTCCTCCTCCTCTTCCTTCTCCCCATTCTCGCTCAGATTCCCGGCGACGGAGCGGAGGCGCTGAAGGCGGCCGCAGCCCCGAGTCCGCGAATGCTACTTCCAGGCCAATAAAAATGTGTCCAGTCATTCCTCACAGTTTTCCAGTCAGTGACACCAGGTGCTCGGGGTACAGTTACGTGCGTGAGGGGAGCGAAGGGGGGTAAGGGGGAGTAGGAGTAGGAGGAGGAGGAGGAGTAAGAGAATGAGGAGGGGGGGAGGAGGAGAAGGAGGAGGAGGAGAAAGAGTAGAAGGGGACAATTTCCACCTCGATTTTCAACTCCCTTTCCCCCACCCCTCGTACACCGCACATTCTCTCTAATCTCCCTCTTCCTTCTCGTCCCTCCCTCTCCCCTTTTGCTCGCCCCCCCTCCTTCCCACGGCGACTCTCCTATCACTCACCCTCCCTCACGGTCCTCTAATTGTGGTACTAAAAGTTTATTGTTTCACCTTCCTAAAGAGTCCACTCAGGTGCTCGCGTGTGTGTGTCGGGTCGAGTCATCGGTACGGGTACTTTAGCGTCGGATTTATTGGTACGGTTTATTGAGGAAGATCTTCGGATGGCTAGCAACAGTTAGGGTCCTCGGCCTCTCCGCTAGCGCCCCCCCTCCCCCTCCCCCCGTCCCCCTCGTCGGTGGCATTCCCGAACGGCGCTCAGATGGGAGAACAGGGGCTCCGTATAAACCTGGTGCACAGCTCCGGTCACTCATTGTGCATGGTCATTCTCTCTCTCTCTCTCTCTCTTTTTCTCTATCTATCTATCTATCTCCCCCTCTATCTCATTGTCTTTCTCTCTCACATAACGCACATCATGCAGTGCTTCAATCTTTTCCGAACAGCAATCCTACTCTCCTCTTGTGTCCTTTTTTCTCTCCTTCTCCCTTACGCACTCACCCTTGTGCCGCCACTACCATGACCTCTTCGATTACATCGCTTTCCCCTTCCCTACTTACTCCTCTTCTCCTCTGTATCCCCTTCCTTTCTTTTCTCTCTCACTCTCTCTCACTTATCATCTCTCTCTTTCTCTATCTATCTTTTTTTTCTTTCTCTCTCTTTCTTCTTCTTTTTCTTCTTCGACTTCTCCTCTCTCTCTCTCTCTCTCTCTCTCTCTCTCTCTCTCTCTCTCTCTCTCTCTCTCTCTCTCTCTCTCTCTCTCTCTCTCTCTCTCGATATTTTTCTATATTCCTCACATATCTCTCAACTATTTAAATAAAAAGATGGACGATCTAATAAAGTAGATAGAAGGACAAACAGGGCAGGAAGATAGATAGATAGACAAATAGATAATAAAGAGCAGAAAAAAATATGTACTAAATAATAATAACTGTAATCGATCAGAAAAAAGGAAAAGTAACGGCTT
>NW_028234418.1:26449039-26456539 GCF_977035675.1 Penaeus japonicus
ACATTGAAACTTACTACTGATTACATTGGTTGTAACCTTTGATACAACAAAAACAATATATATATGTATATATATATATATGTATATATATATACATATATATATATATATATATATATATATATATATATATATATATATATATATATATATATATATATATATATAATATATATATATACATATATAGACACACACACAACACACACACACACATACATATATATATATATATATATATATATATATATATATATATATATATATATATACATATATATATATATACATACATACATATATGCACATATATACACATTCATGAACCCACACACACATCTTGTCTGCCTCAAGGCCGTGTCGCCCAGGACACGCACAGAATCACTCGGGGATCACACACGCAAACAGCAGAGCGCCTCGTTTCAAAAAACAATTTCTATGCAAACAGCGAGGCAGCAAAAACGTCTGGCAGAGCGCGCTGGACGAGCTCTCCGCACGAAAGCCCTTGTTAGTATTCGCGCCTGGACCCTGGCTTAACAAATTCGTGTTCGAGGAAAACAAACTGTTAACGTTTCCAGATTTTCACTTGTTCGATACTGATAGAGATCCTTAGGACGTGAGTAGAAATTGGTAATAGATATATCCTTTAAACACAACACACACAGGTAGGCAGATTTAACCACCCACCCACCCACACATATGCATACACACACAAACATAAACACACACAAACACACACACACACACACACACACACACACACACACACATACACACACACACTCATAAACACACACACATACATATACACAATCCCACACCCATACATACACCCATAAACATATCCGTTGACACAAAAACCCATACAAACAAAGGCACGTTCGCACATATCCGCACATGTAAGTGGGCGAGTAAACGTTACTCCACCCCTTCGGTATAGTTGACTCCCCGTTCATTAAAGGCGTTGTGAAAGAAGTGAATGTCATTGTGATTATCTGAGTCAATCTCGTTCGAGTGTGCCACTGCGCATGCGTGGGAGGACCGCGTCATGCATCACTACTGGGACGCAGGCAACGCAATATCCCGGGACGGAACGAACGCATGTCGCAATCAGGGCCCTGGACGCAGCGCAACGGCAATGAACGCGGCAACAGGACGCAAGACACGCCATTACGGCTTAAGTGACGGAGCCGAGAGCTCCGACCTCGACCTCGCATGACGTAATGCCTAGAAAGTTTCAGGTGCGCGAGGGATAGTGGAGGGGGAGGGAGCGAGGGTGGGGGTAGGAGGCGTGGAAATGAGGGACCCGTGAGGGAGGAGGGGAGGGGTTTCGTGAGGGGATTGACGGGGAGGGTGGTGGAGGGAAGGGTTAAGGAGAGGAGCAAGAGAGATGAATGTGGAAAGGAACGGCTGAAGATAGAGAACCATGGGAAAGGAGGACGGGGGGGCTCGCGTGGTTTTGGGGGAGTATATTGCGGTGTGGAGTGGAGCGAGGAGGAGGAGGAGGAGGAGGAAGAGGGGGGTGGGGTGAGGAGAAGCATCGACGTGTTAATGCAAGACCAAGATGCTACAAAGAGAATAAGAATGGGTGATGCGGAAGGGAGGAAACGGGGCCGCAGCGCTGAGGGACAGAGACTGGCAAGCAGAGGAGGCTCACAACAAAAGAAGGAAGGAGAGAACATTTACGAGATAAGGAAGAACAGTGCGATGTAAGGTTGCGGCATCCTGTAAGGGCCGTTAGGAGGCAAGGCAGAAACACGAGGAGAACCGCCGAGAACCGCGAGGCAAGAACCACAGAGGAAGCGAGGAACAATTACAACAGCGCCGCCGATTACTGTCGCCTTCCGAACAAAACAGCCGTCCTGCGCCTCATCACGCCCGGCTTTGCATACGATAGCGCGAGCTCGACTTAACGACCCGCTGTTAAGTCAACGACCCAGAGTTAGACAAACAAGCAACAGCAGTTTAGGCTCGAGTGGCACACGCTCTTGCAAGAGTCGTCTAGTTAACAAGCAGAAGGATGGTGTAACTTGGCTGTGGACGAACCGCAGTCCTAATATAGCCTAATGTTCGTTTGCCTCGCAGCCACCCCTCCTTTCCCTCCCCCCCCTATCCCCCGTACTAATCATCTTCTCTCTCTCCCCCTCCCTTTCACTCGATTTCCTTTCTCGTTTTTACCCTTCCCTTATCCCTTTCCAATCTACTTCCTGTCTCTCCCTGCCTTTCCTATCTCTCATGCATAGGATCGTTATTTCTCTTCTTCTCCTTCTTTTTCATCTCTCCTCTCTTCTTCTCTTTCGCACGTTAATTGCTTCCTTCTGTGACTTCGCTCGACGTCCCTTTCTCTCGTCATTATCCTCTTTATTGTGCGTCCATTTATAGCCTCGTCTCTCCTTCGTGTCCTCTCGATCCCTTCCGTCGCGCCGGCCCTTTTCGTCGCGTCGCCGGACCGCGTTTATTGCCCTTAATTTCAGCTAATTATCTCTAACCCCGTCCAGTCTTGAGCAAAGCCTCGTCCTTTTCTTTCTTTCTCGGCGCTGCCACTCTTTATCGGGTCTGCCTTCGCCCTCTCTCCCCTTTGGACGCTACCTTTGCTGCTGTCTCCGTTCTTCATGCTAAATACAAATCAATAGTTAAATGAATTCGAACGAAAGAAAATAAAAGAAAAGAAAGAAAGAAAGAAAGAAAAAAAAAACGAAAAAGAAAAAGGGACTCAAGGAATCAGAAAACGGCTTAATTAAGTGAATTCGAAAAAGACAAAAAAAACCAGCAACAACAATAACAACAAAACAGTAGATCTGAAATGAATGAAATGAGGAAATAATAATACTCCAAAGAGAAAGGTTCTCCCTCTCAGCAGAAAGAGACGTCGAAAGGAGCCAGAGTTGTCCTTCCACCTTCCTTCGTCAGGAGGGCCGACGCACTCCGGGTTCGCGTCCATCAGACCGTTATCGCTCGGGTCGTGGCTCACCTTTGAACCCGAAGTAATGTTTATATATAAATGTATTTCTCTCTGTATATTGGCTCTTTTCCTCCTCACTTTGGTTATGAAGCGGCGGACGTATTGCATCGTAAAAGCTACAATTATGAACGTATATTTTTGGTGGGCGTTGGAAAGGAAAATATTGCTGCTGTTGTTTTTATTTGTCTTTTTTTGGTCTCGAAGGCCTGGTATAATGACTCGAGTAATGGCACGTGATGAACTCTCGGTCACGATCTACTGTCTCTTTGCTCTATCCCAACTCGCTTTATTCCAGTTTTCCTCGACTTGTATTTCTCAGTGACCTTCCCTTTCGGTGAAACATTTTCTTTATTCTCCCATGTCTTGTTCCTTCTCCCGATAACCCTTTCCTTCTCGGCGCTTCATCCTCTCACCAAAGTCCCCACGACCTCCTCCTAAGTCACACTGCATGCAGCATCTATCTCCCCAGGAAGATCTCTGGCGAGTGTTTCCCAGCCTCCTCCTCCGACGTCCTCATAGGGGAAAATGGTGAGCTTCTCAAGGCACTGATATCCCTTTAACGGCCAGCGTTATCGCTACCACGGAGTTATGCCGAGTCTCATGAACTGTTAATGTTGTTGGTCATCTTTTGTTCTGCCTTTATCGCGCTCCTTTCCAGCGGAACCGAAAGCCAAACAGCGCTCTCGCCTACCGCACGCCCAGATAGCGAGACGGATCACGCGTCCGTATTTGGCCTGACGACGAGTGCCAATCAGGAGCCTCACTTACATAATTGCACGCATTCGGACACAAGTTTGCCCAGCGTGCTCGCCTCGCGTCCGATAAGAGCAAGGGAAACTGGAACGTAATAACCCCCACGATAAAGGCGGAAATGCAAAAGAACGACTTGTCAATCTCATTTAGGTGTAACTGATTTCAGGTTTAGCGTTTATATTTTCCTCCCGAGTCTAAACCATCTCACGCCGATATTTTCTACAATTATCATTATACATCATAACTATTATTAGTTATGTTACTATAAGTATCAGTGTGTTCGTTGACGCTGTTAGTCTTGCTACTAGCATTATTACTATGATTATGGTTATGATTATGAGTGTAAAAAAATATTTGGCTGACTGATCGGATAACTCTGGTCTTTGGAAATGCATGACAGCGCAGAATGACATAATTTCAAAACGTAATTAGAAATGTTTAACAATGGCAGACAGCCGCAACGAAGTGAACTGCCAGGTGACAGAATTGTCCAGAAAGTTTTTACGAAATAAATTGATAGATAGGGAAATAAGAAAATAAATAAATAGATCGCTCGCTCGATAGATAGATATATGGATAGTTAGATGGATAGAAAGTCTGGTAAATAGATAGATAGAAAGATTGGTAGCCAGATAGATATATATATAGATAAACAGTATGATAAAAAGACAGATAGATATTTACTTAGAAAGATAAACACTCAGCCATCCAAATAGATATATAGATAGATAGATGAATAGAGAAATAGGTAGTTTAGAAGAGGGAAAGTGAGGCAGATAGGCAGATAGACAGATTAACACACACATGCAATGGTTATACAGGTACATACCGGTACATGCATTATAATGGAAATGCTAACTATACTAATTGCAAATATTCAAGATTCAAAGATGACAAAAAAGGAACGCACATTGACAGACATTTTTATTAAACTTTAAGTATGTATTTCTGACTGTTGCATAATACTATATAATAATAATATGGCACGGAAGGTGGAACAAATTAAAAATGGATGAGTGTAAAAAGAAGGTTGAAGAGAAAGTTAAAATGCAAGAAGCGAGAAAGAAAGCAGATATGAAATACGAAAAGTGAAGGGGGTATAAAGATAATGATGAAACGGATAATGGTAAAAATAGGAGTGATAAAGACAATATCAACAATGATACTGATGGTGACATTAATAAGAATGGTGATGAAAGTAGCAATAACAGCTAAGTAATAATAACAAGAATAACAACAACAACAACAGTAATTATAATAACAAAGCTAATAATGACGATGATAATAGTGATTATAATAATAAAGATGACGTTATTTTCATGGTTATCATTGTCATTATCACTAATAGTAATAGTAATAACAATGATATCATCATTTGCATTGATGTAGAAATAAAAATAAAAATGATAATAATGATAATGATAGTAATAACAACGTTGATGATGATAATAATAATGATGATGATAATAATGACTATGATCAAGATGATGATAGTGTTTATGATAATAATGATACTAATTCTACTAATAATTATAATTCTAATGAGGAGAAAAGATAATATAAATGACTACTAACGATGATAATGATACCAATTTAAATCATCATAGTAATGATATTATTGATAATGATAATAACAACAATATTGATAGTGATAATAATAAAAGTAACAATAAAGATGATTTTACGAATAACGATGATAATGATAACGATAATAATGATATCGATTATGATGATAATAGTAATAATGATAATGATGATGATTATAATGATAATACTGATAAGGATAACAAAATGATAGTTAATGATAATGATAACTATTACTGATAAACCTAATGAGGATAATAATGATAATGAAATGAATAATAATAGCTTAATGAGGATGATTATAATTTAATGATAATAATGTCAATAAGGATAGTGATGACAATGATAATAATAATGATAATGATAACAATAATAAAACTAATAACAATAACAAAAGGAGAAAAAAAGGAGGGTAGGAGAAAGAAGAAAAAGAAGAAGGAAGGGAGGAAAGAAGAGAGGAGGGGGGAAAAAATAGAAAAGGGAAGGAAGGGAAGAAGACGAAAAATAGTGAGGGAAGGGAAGAAGGAGGAGAACAGTGAAGAAGAAAATAAAATAAAGAGAGAAGGGAGAAAGAAGGGAGAGAGAAGGGAGAAAGAGAGAAAGAAGAATTAAGAAAGGGGGGGGGGGAGGAGGAAAGGAGGGAGAAGGAGAAGAGGAAACGGAGGGAGGAGGGAAGGTAGAGAGGAGGAAAGGGAAGGAGGCGGAGAGGAAGAAAGGGAGGGAGGAGGAGAGGAGACAAGGGAGAGAGGAGGAAAGGGAGGGAGGCGGAGAGGAAGAAAGGGAGGGAGGAGGAGAGGAGACAAGGGAGAGAGGAGGAAAGGAAGGGAGGCGGAGAGGAAGAGAAGGGAGGAGGAGGAGAGAAGGGAGAGAGGAGGAAAGGGAAGGAGGCGGAGAGGAAGAAAGGGAGGGAGGAGGAGAGGAGACAAGGGAGAGAGAGAAAGGGAGGGAGGTGGAGAGGAAGAAAGGAGGGAGGAGGAGAGAGACAAGGAGAGAGGAGGAGAGGGAGGGAGGGGGGGAGGAAGAGAGGGGGGGAGGAGGAGAGGAGACAAGGGAGAGAGGAGGAAAGGGAGGGAGGCGGAGAGGAAGAAAGGGAGGGAGGAGGAGAGGAGACAAGGGAGAGAGGAGGAAAGGGAGGGAGGCGGAGAGGAAGAGAGGGAGGGAGGAGGAGAGGAGACAAGGGAGAGAGGAGGAAAGGGAAGGAGGCGGAGAGGAAGAGAGGGAGGGAGGAGGAGAGGAGACAAGGGAGAGAGGAGGAAAGGGAGGGAGGCGGAGAGGAAGAGAGGGAGGGAGGAGGAGAGGAGACAAGGGAGAGAGGAGGAAAGGGAGGGAGGCGGAGAGGAGGAAAGGGAGGGAGGAGGAGAGGAGACAAGGGAGAGAGGAGGAAAGGGAGGGAGGCGGAGAGGAGGAAAGGGAGGGAGGAGGAGAGGAGACAAGGGAGAGAGGAGGAAAGGGAGGGAGGGGGGTGGGGGGAAGGGCAGCTGGAGAAGGTTGGTGACCAGCGGGTGTGATGCAGGTTCTTACACGGAGTTTTTAGACAGATCTAAGTGAAAGTCTAGAACATTTGCGGTTGCAAGAGTGAGAGAGAGCGGGGGTGGGGGGTCGGGGGTAGGGGGGAAGGGGATAGTGGAGTGATAGACACAGCGTGTGAAAGAAATGGAGAGGCAGGTAGATAGACGATAGATAGATAGATAAATGATGGATATGTATAGAACGATAGAAAGCATAGATGCGGATAGAGGAATAGACAGATAGATATACAGATAGATCGATAAGTATATATGTATACGGATATATGTATCTACACACACACACACACACACACACACACACACACACACACACACACACACACACACACACACACACACACACACACACACACACACACACACACACACACACACATATATATATATATATATATATATATATATATATATATATATATATATATATATAGATAGATAGATAGATAGATAGATAGATAGATAGACAGATAGTTAGGTAGATCAGTAGATATAGGAAGATTGATGGATAGATAGATAGATAAACAGATAGATAGACAGATAGATAGATAGAGATAATTACTTTGAGAATCGTAATAATTCAAACGAGGCAAGTTTTCCGTGTACAAAAGCTCTAGTATAAGCGATTAAGAATGAACAACTATGAATTGCGATAGCAAAGTCGTCTCCTCGTCC
>NW_028234418.1:26461539-26464039 GCF_977035675.1 Penaeus japonicus
GGGAGAAACAGGAAGAGGTATCATATCCCCAAGAAGTAAAGATGCAAGACAGACAGGTAGATGTAGAAAAAAATAGGAGAAATATCCGCTAGAGCTCGATTACAACTCCGCCCCCCTTAATTCCCCTCAAGAACCTACTTCCCCCCCTCCCCCCCACATTCCCCTTGAGAAACCCTCACTCCCTCCCCCCTCTCCGCCCTCGCTACCACCCATGCATAAAAAGGGCTGTCATCACCGCGTTCCGCCCTACTTCCTAACCTCTTCAACCTGGAAGTGACCCCTCGTCCACCAGCGTGACCTCTTCCCACTCTCCTCCCCTGTTTTTGAGGCCTTCTTATTTCATTTCTTATTCTGTTCCTTCTTAAGCATTTCCTCTAGGCTCTTTTAATTGTTTACCTAAGTGTCATCTTTTTTTTTCTTTCTTGTGTCTTCTCTCTCTCTCTCTCTCTTCTTCTCTTTCTCGCCCTCTTCATTTTTCTCTCTCTATATATCTATTTCTCTCTCTTTTCTCTCTCTCTGTATATATATCTCTTTTTATCTCTCTCTCTCTCTCTCTCTCTCTCTCTCTCTCTCTCTCTCTCTCTCTCTCTCTCTCTTCTCTCTCTCTCTCTCTCTCTCTCTCTCTCTCTCTCTCTCTCTCTCTCTCTTCTCTCTCTCTCTCTCTCTCTCTCTCTCTCTCTCTCTCTCTCTCTCTCTCTTTTACGGTGATACCTCTTTCACCAACAATGTATATCTCAGAATTTAACATAAACTGCTATAAAACCATTCAGGCATAGTTCCTATGCCTATTCATGTGTATAGCATGAATATTTTTTCAAAGTCAATCTGTCTCCCTCTCTCTCCCTCTCTCTTCTCTCTCTCATTCAGTCTCTCTATATTAATCTCCATCCGTTTATCTCCTCGTCCTCCTCCACAACACCAAGGCCACTGTGATACCTCTTGTTGGAGTAAATATTCGCTCTTCGATCCGGAGGGCTCCTCCCAGCTGACCCGGGGCACCTTTCTGACCTTTCGCATGGCCCTTCCATTCCTGCCGCCTTCGGAGGATACGGCCCTGTTTTGGCATGGGCCCTCTCTCACCTTCTGTAGTAAGTCCCTCCTTCCGTCTTCCCCCCTTTCGGTCTCTCTAGCTGGCCCCCCTCTCTGTCTGGCTCCTCTCTCACCCTCCCTTATCGCTTCTTCTTTCCTCTCGTCCCTTTCTGGGCTCTTTTCAGATCCTCCCTCCTTTTGACCCCTCTCTCGTGCCTCTTCTTGTTCTCTCTCGCCTCTCTCTCCACTTGGCCTTACTATCCAGCCCTTGTCTTTCTATCCCATCCGGGAGAGGCCATAATGAAGGGCCATGATGTAGGGCGGAGGTCCAGGCGGAGTGGAGGCGTGTAAGCCGTGGATTGGATAACACCTTGTTTGGGCCACCGAAACAATGCGCAGAACTGGTAGCGGCGGCGACTCGCTTCCTCTCCCTTTTGGACACAACTCTGGAATGCGAGTGTATGTTCACCGCCTCGTCATGGAACTAGTGGACACGGAGGCCTTTCTCGCGGCTCTCAGCGCTCCTGGATCCATCCGTGCTCAGGCCCAGCTTAAACGCTGCAGGAATAAGCTTCCCTGTCCTCGCATTGCATCCTTCGATTTTCTATGCCTGCACCGGGATACATGTTAGTGAAGCGATGCCACAAAGAGATCGAGGGAGACAGCGGCAACGTCCGTCATAAACCGATCTATTGCAAAAAAAAGCTTCTTCGTCCCACTACCTGGTAACGGCGACTGCCTCTCGACCCTTGACATATGTCATTCTACCTTCTTTAATCCAGAACATTCTTCGCCTCTGTGTAACTCACGTCGGAAACTATCACAACTATTATTTCTACAGATTTGACTTTGTGTTCGGTGCTATCAGATGTAGCTACCAACGTACTCAAGGCTATCAAGCACAACTATTAACGTTATTTATGCTACCAGATTGAATTAAAACCTTTTCAGGACTACCTAGCTAGCAGGCAAATCAGTAGCTTTATCTGGAATACCAGATACCAACGGCTGCTATCGCACCTAGCGAGACAGCATGGATGATCAACATGCATATACGTCGTAATATGTGGGAGAGGTAGAGAGAGTGATATATACATATATATATATATATATATATATATATATATATATATATATATATATTATATATATATAGATATATGTTTATGTATATATGTATATTTATATTTATATATGTATATATATATATATATATATATATATATATATATATATATATACTAATATATATATACACACACAGATAGAGAGATAGAAAAAGAAAAAGAGAGACCGACAAACTGAGAGAGCAAGAAGGGGCGAAAGGAGGAGACGTTGGACGTGAGGGGTGAGAGGGCCGGTGGGGGGGGGGGGGGGGAGGGATTTCGTGAACTGTGGACAGCAAATAGCAAATAGCATTCTCAAGCGCACAGTCACTCCTCGGACGTCCTCGAAGCGGAGTGAGAAAAAC
>NW_028234418.1:26479039-26491539 GCF_977035675.1 Penaeus japonicus
TATATATATATATATATATATATATATATATATATATATAAACATATATATACTGTATATACATATATATATATCCCATATGGGTCTGGAGAGAGAAAAGGCCCGTCGTATCGTTTGCATTTCGCAAAGGTGTCCAAGGGGCGGTGACACCATGTCCGGAAAAAAAAAGAAAAAAAGAAAAAAAAGAAAAAAAGGAAACCTTCATGAAATGGATGATTTATGACAACCTATGCCGGTTCTGTCGTCGCTCGGATGAACGAGGCTGATGAAAACTACTATATAGTCAACGACATAGTACCGTGGAAAGGCATAGCGCTCCACCAGAAGGCAAATATTGCAGGGGCCGGAGTCAGTTGAAGAGAGTTACGTAAAATCATTGATGAAAATGAAGCACCTACGTGTTCCATATAGACCATAAACTGTATATCAGTATCAACATAAAAGGACACACACACACACAAACATATATATACATATATGTATATATATAAATCTATATATATGTATATATATATATATATATATATATAAATATATAAATTTATTCATATATATGTATATAAACATATATATATATGTATATATATATGTATATATATATATATATAGATATAGATATTGTATATATATAATATATATATATATATATATATATATATATATATATATATATATATATATTATATATATATATATATACTTATATATATGTATACATATATATACATATAATGACCACAGTTGATTAATTCTTCTGGTTAACGGCTGTGGGAAATATAACTGGATAATGGCCACGCCAGAGAAGAAATCCGCAGAGAAGTCAAGCGATGCTCACAAAACAGAACGATGTACAACACAGGCATGTTGCTTTTCATCCACATAGATCCGGCCACACACAGAGACAACATGCATGGACATACAACCATATATAAACTTCATGCATGATATAGACATGAGGATTACGGCAACCGTGCAGAAGATGTGTTTCTCACCCATGAATAAGTGGCAGAAATGATTTTCTACAGTTGTGTATGAGCATGTAATGTGTGAAGGATGTAGTGTTTGGTTATATTTGTAATGCATCTCTCAGACACACACCACACACACTCGCGCACATACCATACACATACATGCATGTGTATGGATATATGGATACATATATACATACATACATACATATCTATCTATATATCTATCTATCTATCTATCTATCTATATGTATATATATATATATATATATATATATATACACACACACACACATATATATATATATATATATATATATATATATATATATATATATATATATATATATATATATATATATATATGTATATATACTGTACACACACACACACACACACACCCACACACACACACACACCTACCCTAACACACATACACACAAATAGATATATATTGATATATATATATATATATATATATATATATATATATATATATATATACATATATATACGTATTATATATATATATATATATATATATATATATATTATATATATATAATATAATATATATATATATATATATATATTATATATATATATATATATATGTATGTATGTAAGCATATATATATATCTTTTTCTATATAACTAGATAATCACATACATACATGTACATACGATTGTTAATTTGTGTCTACCCAAATGTATAAGTGTATGTTCGTCAGTGCGTGTGTGCTTGCATTCTTGAGCCCACGTAAGAAGGCAAAATTGGCGCTAAGAAGGAGTTTCGTATTTCACTCCGAAACGTTAAGTATCTGGAAAAGTCTTAAAGCCTTACCGATCGAACCAGTTCTCGTCCCACAACGTTCTCTAGCCCCTCTCCTCCCCCCCTCCCCCTCCTCCCCTACGCCCTGGACTGGGAAGAGGAGGAGGAGGAGGACGACGGCGAGGAGGAGGAGAAGGAGGGGGAGGAGGAGAAGAAGAAGCAGAAAAAGAAAAGTAGAAGAAGAAGGAGGAGGAGGAGGGCAACGGCGAGGAGGAGGAAAAGTGGGAGGAGGAGGAAAAAAAAGAAGAAAAAGAAAAGTAAAAGAAGAAGGAGGAGGAGGAGGAGGAGAAGGAGCAGGAGTTGGTGGTGGAGGAGGAGGAGGAATAGGATTAGGAGTAGTAGGTGTAGGAGGATGAGGATGAGGAGGAAGAGGAGGGAAAGGATGGGAGGAGCGGGAAGAGAGAGAGAAAGAGGAGGTGGAGGAGGACAGGGAGGAAGAAGAGGAGGAGGAGGAGAAGGAGGAGTAAGAATATGGGTATGAGTAGTAAGGGTAGGAGGAGTAGCAGGATTGGCGTAGGGGGTGGAGGAGGAGGAGGAGGAGGAGGAGAAAGAGTAGGATGATTAGGTGGTGGAGGAGGAGAAGGAGAAGGAAGAGAATGGGTATGTGTAGTAGCGGTAGGAGGAATAGCAGGATTAGGAATAGGAGGAGGAGGAGGACGGGGAAGAGGGGCAGGAGAAGGCGGCGGCTCTGAACACACAAAGCGAAAGAGCCAATTGTAAACCAATCAACCGTTTGAGCCAAGAAGAAAATGCGATAATTAGCTTCCATTCGCCCCTCCCCTCCTTAGACTGTCCTTCTTTCTCTTCCTCGTCCCCTTCCTTCACCTCCTCCTTATCCTCCTCGTTCATCAAGTCTTCTTCCAACTCTTCCTTCTCCTCCTGCTCTTCTCCTTCCTGCCTCTCCCCCTGTTTTCCCTTCTTTTCGTCTTTCTCGTCCTTCTCTTCCATTCCATTAGTCCCTTCTCTCCTCCTCCTTCTGCTTCACCTATTCCTCTACTTCCTCTGCTTCTCTCTCCTCCACCTTATCTCTATCTTCCTTCTTCTATCTCCTCCTCCTTCTCCTCCTACTCCCCCTCCTCCTTCTCCTCCTACTTCCCCTCCTCCTCCTTCTCCTCCTACTCCCCCTCCTCCTCCTCCTCCTCCTCCTTCTCCTCCTCTTCTTCTTCTTCCTCCTCCTCCTCCTCCTCCTCCTCCTCCTCCTCCTCCTCCTCCTCCTCCTCCTCCTCCTCCTCCTCCTCCTCCTCCTCCTCCTCCTCTTCCTCCTCTTTCTCCTCTTCCTCCTCTTCCCCCTCCTCCTCCTCCTCCTCCTCTTCTACCCACCGCACTTCCCGTGAGTGATGACGGTCGGCAGAAGGTCCAATTGTATAATTATCTTATTACAGGCGCGATCTCTCGGTCCTTCTCCTACCCTGCCCTCCCCTCTCCCCCCTCCCTCCCTCTTCCTTCGCCCCAAGGTCAACCAACAGGTGGGAAAGGACAGGTGTAATTTTTGTTCTTAATGTACCTACTTTGTTTTGATGTCTCTATATTTGTTATTTTTTTCGTTAATAGTAGGTAGATTCCATGTTGGAATGTCGAAGATGATTCCTTTTTCAATCATAGTCGTTGTAGCTATTTCTGTTACTGGAAGTATTGTTATTATTTGTGTCATGATTATTAATATTCCTATTGTTAATGTTATCATGGCTGCTGCTGCCGATGTTCATGATAATGATTGTGGTGATGATAGCTATATAATAGTCATGGTAATGGTAATGATGATAATGAAAGCGATAACATGATGATATTGATCATGATGATAGTTATGATAATATTGATGATAATGATGATGATAATAACAACAATGATAATGATACCAATATAGAAAGTGATGATATCAATGAGGGGGATAATGATAAGGATAGCAATGATAGTAATGATAATAATGATAATGCTGAAAGTGTTAATGATAATAGTAATAGCCATAATGATGAAAAAATATTATAGATAATGATAATTGGAAAATATAATTTCTCTTATTTTCACTATCATCATCACCATCGTCATCACTATCGCTATCCTTACCATCACCCTTATGAATAGAGCAATAATGACAACGAGACTAAAATCTAAAATGAACCTTTATTTTTACTATCTCCATAATGGCGTATGCTAACGATGAAGATAAAAGCAAGAGAAAAATAAACAACTGGAAACAACATCTTTTCAATCAGGTGCTGCCATTTTCCAGCTCAACTAGCAATATTCGTAAGCACCAAGGCTGTCAAACGCGAAGAGCCAAAGCCAAAGCAGGTTGCAGCGAAGGAAAAGAGAGCGGCATTCAAGCAGTGCAATAAATCCAGAAGAGAGACAAGACATACGAGCTTTTAGGACTCTCTCCCACACAGGCGAGGATCCTTCTGAGAAGATTTTTTTTTCTTTTTTTCTTTTTTTGAGAGCAAACCTTGGAGAGCAAAATCTTCTGAGACATAAATCCTTCTGGGAGATAGTCTTTGAGTCTTGCTGTGGGGAAACCCTCTTGAATGAAAAAAGAAAAAAGAAAACACCTTCTTTGAGAAACCCTTTCTTAGAGAAAACTCATCTGAGAGGTGTCTCTCCTGTAAGGAAAACCCTTTAAAGAGAAAACCTTTCTGTGCTGATGGCCTTGAGAGAAAAACTTTTCTGAGAGGAAACCCCTTCTGGAGAAGAAATCAATAGGAAATAGTAAAATACAATCATCCGTGAGAGGATTTCCTTCTTTGAGTGAACCCTTTCAGAAAAAAAATGTATATATATATATATATATATATATATATATATATATATATATATATATATATATATATGTGTGTGTGTGTGTGTGTGTGTGTGTGTGTGTGTGTGTGTGTGTGTGTGTGTGTGTGTGTGTGTGTGTGTGTGTGTGTATGTGTGTGTGTGTGTGTGTGTGTATAAGAGTATAACTTAGCTAGAGAAAACTTTTCCGGGAGAGAAAGAGAGAAAGATAGAGATATATATATAGATAGATAGATAGATAGAGAGGGATAGCGAGAGAGATAGGGAGATAGATAGATAGATAGATAGTTAGATAGAGAGAGAGAGAGAGAAAGAGTGAGAGAGAGCGAGATAGATAGATAGATAGATAGAGAGAGAGAGAGAGAGAAAGAGAGAGAGAGAGGGAAAGAAAAAGAGAGAGAGAGAGAGAGAGAGAGAGAGAGAGAGAGAGAGAGAGAGAGAGAGAGAGAGAGAGAGAGAGAGAGAGAGAGAGAGAGAGAGAGAGAGAGAGAGAGAGAGAGAGAGAGAGAGAGAGAGAGAGAGAGAGAGAGAGAGAGAGAGAGAGAGAGAGAGAGAGAGAGAGATAGCGAGAGAGATAGGGAGATAGATAGATAGATAGATAGATAGAGAGAGAGAAAAAGTGAGAGAGAGCGAGATAGATAGATAGATAGATAGATAGAGAGAGAGAGAGAGGGAAAGAGAAAGAGAGAGAGAGAGAGAGAGAGAGAGAGAGAGAGAGAGAGAGAGAGAGAGAGAGAGAGAGAGAGAGAGAGAGAGAGAGAGAGAGAGAGAGAGAGAGAGAGAGAGAGAGAGAGAGAGAGAGAGAGAGAGAGAGAGAGAGAGAGGGAAAGAGAGAAAGAGATAGAACAATTATGAAAGAAAGTCTCTTCCTAGAGAAAACCCGTGAAAGAAAACTTTCCTGATAGAATATTCCTTCTCACAGAATACTTTTCTGGGAGAAAACATTTCAAAGAGAAAATCATAAATCAAATAAAAGAGAGAGAGAGAGAGAGAGAGAGAGAGAGAGAGAGAGAGAGAGAGAGAGAGAGAGAGAGAGAGAGAGAGAGAGAGAGAGAGAGAGAGAGAGAGAGAGAGAGAGAGAGAGAGAAACTAAACAAAAAAACAGACAGACAAACTTACGATAAAACAATCCTTCAAAAGCGAAAACACACCTTTAGACGAAGCCCTTTTAAAGAAAAAAGAGAGAGAGAGAAAAAAAAACGACTAATCCCAGACAGAATCCTCAAGAGAAACCCCTTTCCGAGAGAAAACAGTTCTTCGAGGTTCCCGTGACGATTTCCTGCAGGACCGTTAGGATGATGGAAGGCAGATAGGACTCTAAGGATGGGATTCCTGTGCGAGAGTCATACAGCATGTGCCTTATTACTTGAGATCACGTGACTGTACATACTCTCACAATGACCGATGGAAAACACGGCAACGGGAATATATATATTTTTTCTTTCACTGTAATCCTAATTTTTTCGTTTGTGATTTAAAAAAAAGAGGTATTGTTATCATGGAGGTGTTATCTTCCGTATCGTTAACGTTTTGAGGCGGGTTTTTGGTTGATGTTCGTGCTCTTATCTTATGACTTGTGTGGTATTGTGTTCTGTTTTGTAGACGTTGATCAGTTTTTGTCATGGTTCGTATTCATGCTTATCCTATCATCACAGTGGTTATTGTTATCGGCCTCATAACTTGGTTCTGGTAATCAAAGCTACCTGTAGTAGAAGTAATCGTATTATGATGACCACGATTGTCTTTATAGTTATCATGATTTTCAGTAATAACCCAATCAACGTTGTACACGATCATCACAGGATTCCATTGTCTACTTCCAATCAGTAACAACCGAATCACTCCAATCAAAAGGCCTAAATCTATTCCATTATCCAATCCCATCGCCCACCCCCCCCCAAAAAAAAAAAAAATCCCTAGATTCTACGATGAATTTGACATCTATTCCCAAAATATCCCAAACTTGACCCCACACTCCCCAGAATGAAATGAAACTCCATTAAACTTCCTGTGTTGAGAAAGATGCTAGGGATGGTGATATTAATGGTGGCGACGGCGATGGTTATGGTGAAAAGGTAATACTTTGACTTTGACAAGTAAAAGTAATAGTGATGATGATAGGGAGGATTATGATAATGATTTTTCTGATCACCATAGCTATCAATGCTGCTCTTATTACTATTCCTTATACTGTTGTCTGTATCATAATATTTGCGTCATTATTATTATCATTATTAGATATACGGATCTTATTACCATTATCATCATGAACACTGTAATTCTTATTAAATCTATTATTATCATCATTAGCATAATTATTGCTATTATCATCTTCATTATCATCACTATTATTACTGTTGTTATCATAACTATAACTATGATCGCTCTCATCATCATCATTAGTAGTAATAGTAACATGGTTCCCGTTATCAATATCATCATCATCATTATCATTATCTTGACGTAAATGTTATCATTATCATACCTATATCAATATTTCGTTTACCATTATTTTATCCTCATCAGCACTGGCTATCTATCAAAACAAGAATAAAAAAGATATCACAATCAGAGTAACAGAGAATACACAGCAAGTAAGCAAGTAAGCACTCACCCAGAAGTACAACGTGGGCGGGCAGGCACGGGCGGCGAAGGAGTTCAGCTGAAAACACAAGAAGAAAATCAAGAGAGAGATTATGGAAAATCGGAGACATTTCTTACTCCTGTGTTCCTCGCCCTTCGAATATGAGGGAAGTATTATGACATGTATGCGGAATTACACACACGGACACACACATACACACACATACGCATACATATACACATACACATAGTACACATACACATACACATATACATACTACATACACTCACACACACACACATATATTATACACCCCCCCCCACACACACACACATACAAAGACTCACTCACTTACACACGGAATTATGTGCGTGTGCGTGCGTGAAAATAAATAAATAAATAAACACTAAAACAAATAATATTGTAGTCTTCCAATTCCATCTAATTCCCTTGATTCTCTCCTTATCTCTCAATGCATCCCCAGATAGATAGATAGATAGATAGATAGATAGATAGATAGATAGATAGATAGATAGATAGATAGATAGATAGATAGATAGATAGATAGATAGATAGATAGATAGATAGATAGATAGATAGATAGATAGATAGATAGATAGATAGATAGATAGATAGATAGATAGATAGATAGATAGATAGATAGATAGATAGATAGATAGATAGATAGATAGATAGATAGATAGATAGATAGATAGATAGATAGATAGATAGATAGATAGATAGATAGATAGATAGATAGATAGATAGATAGATAGATAGATAGATAGATAGATAGATAGATAGATAGATAGATAGATAGATAGATAGATAGATAGATAGATAGATAGATAGATAGATAGATAGATAGATAGATAGATAGATAGATAGATAGATAGATAGATAGATAGATAGATAGATAGATAGATAGATAGATAGATAGATAGATAGATAGATAGATAGATAGATAGATAGATAGATAGATAGATAGATAGATAGATAGATAGATAGATAGATAGATAGATAGATAGATAGATAGATAGATAGATAGATAGATAGATAGATAGATAGATAGATAGATAGATAGATAGATAGATAGATAGATAGATAGATAGATAGATAGATAGATAGATAGATAGATAGATAGATAGATAGATAGATAGATAGATAGATAGATAGATAGATAGATAGATAGATAGATAGATAGATAGATAGATAGATAGATAGATAGATAGATAGATAGATAGATAGATAGATAGATAGATAGATAGATAGATAGATAGATAGATAGATAGATAGATAGATAGATAGATAGATAGATAGATAGATAGATAGATAGATAGATAGATAGATAGATAGATAGATAGATAGATAGATAGATAGATAGATAGATAGATAGATAGATAGATAGATAGATAGATAGATAGATAGATAGATAGATAGATAGATAGATAGATAGATAGATAGATAGATAGATAGATAGATAGATAGATAGATAGATAGATAGATAGATAGATAGATAGATAGATAGATAGATAGATAGATAGATAGATAGATAGATAGATAGATAGATAGATAGATAGATAGATAGATAGATAGATAGATAGATAGATAGATAGATAGATAGATAGATAGATAGATAGATAGATAGATAGATAGATAGATAGATAGATAGATAGATAGATAGATAGATAGATAGATAGATAGATAGATAGATAGATAGATAGATAGATAGATAGATAGATAGATAGATAGATAGATAGATAGATAGATAGATAGATAGATAGATAGATAGATAGATAGATAGATAGATAGATAGATAGATAGATAGATAGATAGATAGATAGATAGATAGATAGATAGATAGATAGATAGATAGATAGATAGATAGATAGATAGATAGATAGATAGATAGATAGATAGATAGATAGATAGATAGATAGATAGATAGATAGATAGATAGATAGATAGATAGATAGATAGATAGATAGATAGATAGATAGATAGATAGATAGATAGATAGATAGATAGATAGATAGATAGATAGATAGATAGATAGATAGATAGATAGATAGATAGATAGATAGATAGATAGATAGATAGATAGATAGATAGATAGATAGATAGATAGATAGATAGATAGATAGATAGATAGATAGATAGATAGATAGATAGATAGATAGATAGATAGATAGATAGATAGATAGATAGATAGATAGATAGATAGATAGATAGATAGATAGATAGATAGATAGATAGATAGATAGATAGATAGATAGATAGATAGATAGATAGATAGATAGATAGATAGATAGATAGATAGATAGATAGATAGATAGATAGATAGATAGATAGATAGATAGATAGATAGAATTTAATTTTATTATATATATAAATATATATTATAATATATATTTTTTTTATATATTATATATATTTTTATTTTTATATATATTATTATTTATAATAAAATATATATATATTAATATATACAATATAATTTTTATATTATAATTATTATTATTTTTATATATTATATATATATATTTTTTTAATATATTATATATTATATAATTTTATTTATATATTATATTATTATATATTATATAATATTATATAATTTATATATTATATATTATATATATATATTTTAAAAATATAATATATTATATAATATAAATATATATTTTAATATTTATATATGATTTTTTATAATGTTTTATATATATTTTATATATATATTATATATATATTATTATATATATTATATATTATAAACACACAAAATTATGTATGTATATATATAATATTATTATATATATATTATATTAATTTTATATATATTATTATATTTTACATTTTATTATATATTTATATATATATATATTATTTATATGTATATATATATTTTTTAATATATATTATTATATATATTATATATATTTATATAATTTATATTATTTATATATATTTATATATATATTATATATATATTATATTTTAATATATTATATATATTATTTATATATATATATATATATATATATATATGTATATTATATGTTGTATTTATATTTTATATATATATATATATATATATATAATAATTATATTATATATAAAATATATTATTATATTAATAATATTATATATATATATATAATTATATATTATATATATATAATTTTATTATAATATTATGTATATGTATTATATATTTATATTTTATATATATATAATTTATAATAATATATTATGTATATTATGTTATTTTATATATATTATATAAAATATAAAATTATATTATTATAATATATATTTTATTAAATGTTTATGTTTTTATCTATATTGTATATAATATATATATATATATATATATATATATATATATATGTTTTTATATATTATTATACATATATTTTATATTTTTATATATATATATATATATATTTATATATATTATTTTTAACAATAATACAAATTTTGTGTGTGTTTTCTTGTGTATGTGTGTGTGTGTGTGTGTGTGTGTGTGTGTGTGTGTGTGTGTGTGTGTGTGTGTCTGTGTGTATGTGTGTGTAGAAAGGGGAAAGATATACAAACAGAGAAAGAAAGAAATAGAAAGCGAGGGAGAGCAAGTGCAAGCGAGCCAAAGACCGCCGGAGCGAGAGCAAAGCACTTCTCTCTCCGCCATGAATATAGTCAAGCAAGTATAACAGCGAAATCCATTATCCGAAGGGCATTACTAATAAACTCTCCGTGGGCGTGACGTTAATATTCCATAATCCCGGCTGGAGGAGACAAAAAAGAAAGAAAGAAAGAAAAAAAAAATCTTCAAGTGGACCGGGTGAGGGGGTACTAAAGCCTCCATCGCAGCGCAGTTATTGTCCAGGCACGAGCGGGGTTGTTATTGTGGTCTTAATGGAGCGTGTGATATTTTTAATTCACTCTGCACAGGAAAAATGGACTTTCCCCCCTACCCCCCCTTTTTCTTCCCCCCTTTTTTCCCTTCCCCCCCTTTGGCAACCTTTTTTTCCCTTGTTTTTTGGTTTTTGGCTTATTTTTTTAAGCTTTTAGATTTGTCTTGTTCTGGAACATGGTATTCCATTTGATTTGGTATTTCTTGGCCCTTTCTTTCTCTTTTCTTCTCTCTCGGTTTCTTTCTATTTCCTTGTTTTCCAATTTTTCTTGTTTGAAAATTTTTTTTTTTTTCCCAAAATTTTTTTTTGTGCGTTTTCCCTTTTCCTTTTTGGAATTAAAGGGGGTTTCGTTTTTCGTTTTAATTTTTAATCTATGGTTTTATTTACTTTTGGGAAAATAAAAATTTAATCGGTATGTTTCGGTCCCTTTATAAATATTTTGCATAGGTGCCCTAAATTGATATAGTTTTTGCAATAAAAATAAACAGTCCAAAACGAAAGCATAAATCCAAAGAAAAAAATTTGCCCCCCTTACCTTCGTTTTTTAACAAAAAGTACTACACTTTCCCCTTTTCCAAATTTTTTTTTCAAATTATCCGTTCCCTCTTATTCCTTTTAATCCCTTTTCTCTTTCCCCCTCTTTTTTTCCCCCTTCTGTATTCCCCCCCCCTTTTGCTCCTTTTCCTTTTCTCCTTTTTCCCCCTCTTTTCCCCAATCAACGGATGCGGGGCCCGGAAATTGCCGAGAGAGGGTTGCAGGGGAAAATGGCCAGGAAAACGTGTGCAAGAGGTGCGGGCATTTGGGGATAACGGCAAAGATAATAACTATGGTAATAATGATATAAAGTCGATAATGAGGGTAATAGGAACAATAACAGTAACAGCAGCAATAGGGCTATGATCATTTGCGGTCCATAATGGTTAAATAATTAGGAATTATGATGGTGATTGTGATAGGGAGGGGAAAATCGTGGGGTTTTAATGATAAAAATGTGAAAATAAAGTGGTGATGGTGGAAAAAATAAAAGTAATGAAATAATAAAAATTACGATAAAAAAGTAACGCAAGTTTAATGATGGTTTTTGATGGCTTAAGATGGGGTGGTGTCAGTAAAATGATAAAACGAAACAATAATTAAAACAATAATTTTTGTGATGATTTTTTTTTCCAATCTACCGCCCACTTACCAATGTAAAATCCCAGGCTTTTTTTTTACTTTAAAATGCGATTTTTTAAAAGTTCTATTTTTGTTTTCCCCATAGGGTTATCCCCCCATTTCGTGGTTTGATTATATGTTTTTTTTGGGGTTATCGTTTTTTTTTGATGTTTACTTTGCAATTTTTAGTACAATTTTTGTTTTAAAATCTATTTTTATTTATTTTTAAATGAATTTTTGGTATTTAATTTTAAATTATTTTTGTTGATGAAATA
>NW_028234418.1:26494039-26499039 GCF_977035675.1 Penaeus japonicus
GGGAAAGAGAAAGAGAGTGAGAGAAAGAGAGAGAGAGAAAAGAGAGCGAAAGAGAGAGAGAGAGAGAGAAGACGAGAGAGAGAGAGAGAGATTGAGAAGAGTGAGAGAGAGAGAGAGAGAGAGTGAGTGAGAGAAGAGAGAGGAGAGAGAGAGAAGCAGAGAGAGAGAAGAAGCGAGAGAGAGAGAGAGAGAGGAGAGAGAGAGAGAGAGAGAATAAGAGAGAGAGAAAGAGAGATAGAAGAGGAGAGAGAGAGAAAGAGAGCGGAAAGCGAGAGATTGAGAGAGTGGAGACAGAGAGATTATGAAGAGAAGAGAAAGAGAGGGATGAGAGAGAAGAGAGAAAGAGAGAGAGAGAGAGAGAGAGAGAGAGAGAAGATTGGAGAGAAGAGCGAGAGAGAAGAGATAGAGAGAGAGGATGATGAGAGAGAGAGAGAGAAGAGAGAAGAGAGAGAGAGAGAGAGAAAGAGAGCAGAGGAGAGAGCGAGGGATTAAGAAGAGAGATTGAAAGAAGAGAAAGAGAGAGAGTAGAGAGAAAGAAAGAGAAAGAGAGAGAGAGAGATGAGGAGAGAAAATTAAGAAAAGAGAGAGAAAGAGATTGAGAAAGAGAGTGAGAGGAGAGAGAGAGAGAGACGAGAGAGAGAGAGAAGAGATGAGAGTCGAGAGAGAGAGAGAGAGAGAGAGAGAGAAGAAGAGAGGAGAGAGAGAGAGACAGAGAAATTGAGAGGAAGGAAGAGAAAGAAGAGAGGGGAGGGAGAGGAGAGCGAATAAGAGCGAGGAGAGAGAAAGAGAGAGAGAATGAAAGAGAGAAAGAGATAGATAGAGAGTATAAAAGAGAGAGAGAATGAAAAGAGAGAAAGAGATAGATAGAGAAGAAAGAAGAAGAGAAGAGTCGAGAGAGTCAAGAAGAAAAGATCAAAGGTAAGAAGGAAGAATGTGCGAGTGGGCTCTCCGCTCGCTCCCGCCCGCGCCCTATACCGATCCTGCGCGCTGCGCCCCCCTACTCTCTTTTGGTGGGGAGTGGATGTGGGCTGTTGCTCTTCTCTTCTCGGTCTCTCCCTCCATCCCTATCCTTCTACGCGGCTCCCCCCGCCTTCCTCGCTCCCCCCAATCCCCCGCTTCTCGCCCCCGCTCCACTGTCACAACGCTAACTCGCTCTCCCTGTCCCGCCCCGCGTCTCCCCCCACCCATCCCCGGCTACTCCCCCCTCTCACGGTAAGAAAGAAATATATATCTCTCGGGCCTTCCCCCCTCCCTCCCTCCTCTCTCTTCTACGACCCTTCGCCCGCCATGCACCACCGCCCTCCTGCCGCAGTCTCCCCGTCCCGCCCAACACACACCAAAGGGCACTGGGGGCGGAGTACCCAGAGAGGCAGTGGGACAGATAAAGAGATAGAAGGCAACAAAGGACGAGGCGTGAGACCGCAGAAGGAAGGGGTGGGAATGGAGGGGGTAGGGGGAGGGGGGAAGGCGGATGCAAACCTGTAACGGAAGGGAACGGTGTGGAGGGGGAAGGGGAGAGGGGAGAGGGGAGAGGGGAGAGGAGAGAGGGGGGAGGGGAGAGAGGAAGGGGGTGTAGGGAGATGGAACCTTAGGAACGTTAAACAGGTGATGGAAGGAGCTCTACCTATCAGTTGGGAAGGCGAATGGGAAACACGCAATAAAAAGGGATAAACAATTACGATGATGTGAAACACATACGTGGCAACAAATGTACTCAAGAGAGAGAGAGAGAGAGAGAGAGAGAGAGAGAGAGAGAGAGAGAGAGAGAGAGAGAGAGAGAGAGAGAGAGAGAGAGAGAGAGAGAGAGAGAGAGAGAGAGAACCAAGGCCACAGCCTCCTGTTGAGGATGAACGAATTGAATTGGGAGTGGCGGAATATAATATACACAACCCCAATCTGCACTCTGACCAGAGAGCTCTCGAGAGAGAGAGAGAGAGAGAGCAAAATGCACATGAATCTCAGAATCCTTTCGCCTTGGTAGTGCCATCCTCGGCGCGGCAAAAGCAGCAAAAACCGCCTCATTGTTATGCTGAACGTAGAAGCCGCCGATGACATTCGCCTCGCTGTTGCCCCAGATAGCGTTCCCTCCTGACGGCGGCTTTTTAGATCCCGCTTGCATGATTGGGCAGCCGTTCGCATAACTCACACTCCATCTCAGCCAATATACCTCATCTCTTCTCCTCACGCTTCTAACTTCGTCCCGCTCTCTTCGTTCTTCCTACTCTCCTAATTCGCGGCCGCGCTGTGTCAGAATCTGTGTCGACCTTTTATGTCATTAGACAAGTGCGGACGTTGTGCGCGTCACGAAGGCACCTCGCGTGGCCTCGGCGAAATCTCACGTGACGGGGGCCATAACGTTGCATACCTACACAGTGCCCATTTGCATGCCATTATCTCCCTGCGCCCGGTCCCCCCCCCCCCCCCCCGCCACCCACGGGCCGCCACCTGGCCGTTAAGGTTCCTGGCCCGAAGAACAATCTCGAGAAACTGGGCTGGCGGTTTTACATGTCCTACAGGTTCTGGGGAAGCAAAGGATCTTGTCCACTTTTTCTTCCCGCAGTCCTTATTACCTCGACTTTCTGTTCTGTTTTCTCGTCATAAACTTGTGGATTCAAGAGATGTTCATTCGGTAAAAGCATTGATTTTATAAAGATGCTCTGCTGATGAGGGAGAAAAAAGGTGTGCTTGACATAGGACTATCTCACTCCGTTTGCAGGTGTCGATGCGTTTGCGCTAACCTGTCCGAGACGGCATTTACAATTTTGTTTAGTGGCTCATAAAGCAGATGTTGTGACCGATAATAGCTGATACTGTGTTTTCGGCAATTTTAATGTATGAGTTGTTCCTTTATACTTGCATGATTTACGTTCAACTACTACGCATAAATCTAAAATGTGCAGGCAACCTCTCGCGTCTCGGCTGTTTATCTTACTAGACTCATTTTGACAAAAACTTTATAGGGCATTCTGTTTCTGCTGCAAAATTCAACGAAAACAGCAATAAGAGATTTCAGCATTCGGAAACGCGGATTCCTCAATTTCGAAGGAGATGATTAAAAAATGCCACGAAGACATATTGGCGAAATCGGATGCAGATCAGCTGCTGGGCATCAGACGTCTTGGCCGGCGGCACAAACAAAACTATGCGCTTGTCAACAATCCTTTCCTGATACTTACTTGTACTTGTGTCTGAAGTGTAATAACTGCAGAGGAAACATGAGACTCCTCGATAACATATGCTTTACTGACGCAAGACGATCCGCCCATTGTATTTTTACTTTCGCTTGAAGATCGTCGTTTATTTCTCTTTGAACGTAAACCGCGGGGGAGCAACGAACGCGCCAAACACGGAGTAAACAAATCGCCCTGCGGTCTCCCGCGGGGAATAATACTGAATAAACGTCTGTGGCCTTAACGGTCCCTTAAGCTTTGCGTTTATTCATCTTTTATACTCCTCCTATTCTCCCGTGCGCTCGGTAGCGCTCGGACATGCTGCGACCTCCGAGGAGACGCGATTAGCACAATGCGCTTGAAAGATCGAGTCGCTGCAGCGCGGCGAGTCGCTGGCAAGTTCCAAGGAGTGACGTCTGTCGTGCCAAGAGGCCTGGATGCCACGACCAACACTCTGCGCCGGCGTTGCGTGATGGGGTGTGGCGGTGGGAGGAGGCAGAGGGAAGGGGAGGGGGAGGAGGCAGGGGAAGAGTCAGGGAAGGAGGGGAGAGGATGTTGGGGAGGAGGTAGGGGAAGAGGAGAAAGAGGAGGCAGGTGGGGGAGGGGAGAAAGAGAGGGCAAGGGATGAGGCAGGGGATGGGGAAATCGAGGATGCAGGGGGAAAGGGGGAAAGAAGGAGGCAAGGAATATACCTCTGCCAATGCCTTGTCAGCGAGGCAGGGAAGAGGGTGAGCCGGGAGAGGATGTTGATCGCCTATCAAGCGCTTTCGTCTGCACTGATCGGTCAGCTGTTTTTAAGTAATTTTAGACGATAGAGGAAAAGACGTGAATATTCATTACGGTGTATGATTGAGAGAGAGAGAGAGAGAGAGAGAGAGAGAGAGAGAGAGAGAGAGAGAGAGAGAGAGAGAGAGAGAGAGAGAGAGAGAGAGAGAGAGGGGGGGGGGGGGGAAGAGACACACACACACACACACACACACACACACACACAGACACACACACACACACTGAACTAAAAAGAAGTTCAAAGGAAAGGGAAGAAGAGGAGGCCGCACCCTCCAGGTGAGGCTCGGCGTAGAGAGATGACGTACGGCATTTCCACAAGCCCGGAGAGGGACGTCACATACTGCTTTACCTTCCAATTGAACCCGATCCCTTCCCCTCCCCTACCCCCTCCCCTCTCCCGCTCCCCTATCCCCTCCCCTTCCCCGCTCCCCAACCCCCTCCCCTCCCCCGCTCCCCTATCCCCTTTCCCCCTCCCTTCCCCCCTCTCCCTCCCATCCTCTCACGGCCAAGGACCTTTGCCCCGAGAGGGATGTGAAGGCTTCAGGAATACAAGGGACAAAGCAAAGGATTATGTTTGCTCATCATATATACAACTTCTTCTAACCCACTGATCCTGTCAAATTGATCTTCTCACTATTATCGTCCACTTAATTATCCTTTATATTATGAGTATTATGATACGTGAATAAGATGTTTCCTCACGTACATAATTCAGACATAATTCGCCTTATCTTTCCTAATGCCACGCACGTTGAGTACGCTCGGTTGTCCTCACGTCCTTATTCAAGTCTTGTTTATCCTAGGCGTTAGTGTCATTGTTATCTTCATCATAAAACTCTTTGAGAAGATTTATCACTTTATTTAACACATTCTCTTTCCTAAGCATGTTTCCTCTGCAACGTGACTACGTAATTTAAGAAGCCTTATTCTTCTTGAACCTCAGTGACACCTACTTACGGGTAAGGACTATGACACCAAAATGAGGTGGTGAGGTTTGTGTGTCCAGAGCCTAGGTGACGGTTTTCGTCGTCCACTCTCTCAAGA
>NW_028234418.1:26506539-26516539 GCF_977035675.1 Penaeus japonicus
GGAGGAGAAGATGGGGGACGGACAGCGTTGGGGAGAGGGAAGAGGAGCAAAGTGGGGGGTAAACTGGGGCGAGGAAGGAAGAGGGGAGAGGAGGAGGAGGAGCGGAGGAAGCGAGAGTTTGATCACAGGTGAGGGAAGGGAAGGTGGGGGTGGGGGGCAGAGTGGGGTCGGAGGTGAGGGGGTGAAGGAGGGATGGAAGTAAAGTGTGTGTGTGGGGGGGGGAGATGGGTGAGGAGATGAGGAAGTATTGAAGGATGGGTGGAGGGGTGGAGGAAGATGGGGGGGGGGGGAGTTAAATGGGGGTGAGGGTGGGGGTGAGTATAGGGGGAGATGAGGGAGGCCGGGGTGACCAGTTACCTAAGAGAAAACTATGCAAATGCGATGATGTATGGAAGAGTCTGCGAACCTCGTGTAAACCTGCGTCTCACGGCACTAAAAACGAGTAAAAAAAAGAAAAAAAAAAAGAAAAAAAAAAAAATGGAGCAGTGGAGGAAGATGCGGGGGGGGGGGGTGGAGTTAAATGGGGGTGAGGGTAGGGGGGAGGATGGGGGGAGATGAGGGAGGCCGGGGTGACCAGTTACCTAAGAGAAAACTATGCAAATGCGATGATGTATGGAAGAGTCTGCGAACCTCGTGTAAACCTGCGTCTCACGGCACTAAAAACGAGTAAAAAAAAGAAAAAAAAAAAGAAAAAAGGGGAGCAGAAAAGTGGGCCTCAGGGAAGGATTCCGGAAGAATCTTTAGTGAATGGCGTTGTGTGCAAGAGAGAAAACCGGCGGGCAAAAAAAGAACGAGTTATTTATTATATAAAATTTGAATATTATATTTCGTTTATGTATTATAATATATATTAAAATAAAAATATAAAATAACAAAAAGATGATTATTAATATATACAAATATATTATATATATATATATAAATATAGTATGAAGTGATTAATTATATTATATTACATGCATATTTATGTATATTATATATATATTAAAAATATATATATAATATATATATAATGATCAGTTAATTATATAACATAAAATCCTTCTATGTCTAACAGAGTATTGGTCGTAACAGGAAAACGAAATACCTCACCTTTATCACGCTAACACAATATGACACGAGGGAAAGGAGATATGACATACTAATGACATTTAAAAGTATGATGCAACTCTATTCACCATTGAAAAAACATCCCAGAGCAGCCAATGGAGAGCAAACACATTCTCCTCAAGAGGCCGTCGAGAGACCGCTGCCAGCTGCATGAGTCCTTCGCCAGCGCCTGCGCCGGAGCCGGACGTGCCTGGGAACAGGTCAGGGACGCGGCCAAACAAGGGATAAAAGGATACGGTGAAAGTCCTTGTCGACTGGCGGATCCGCGGACCTGCATGGCGTAACCTGCGCGCTCGTGCCTTAGCGACGCTAGGCAGGATATATAATATATATTATAACTTATATATATATATATATATATGTATATATATATATATATATGTGTATATATTATATATATATATATATATATATATATATATATATATATATATATATATATATTATATATATATATATATATATATATATATCTATAAAATATATACATTATATATATATATATATATTATATATATATATATATATATATATATATTATATATATATATATTATATATATATATTTTATATATATATATTATATATATATATATATATATATATATATATATATATATATATATATATATATATATATATAATATATATATATAATATATCCTTGCGTTCCCTCCATCCCGGATCACGGGAGAAGCGTCCTCACCACGACACGACCCCGACGTCCCCGAGCTGAGTTGTTGCTTAGTGAACCTGTAGGCGGTGATGATGTAGATGAGACCTCAGGCAGTGCTGTGGCCGGGGACGGGTCGGGGGACGGCGCTCGGTCCCCGCGAGAGTGATTAGAAGGAGAGAAAGAGAGATACAAGAGGCTTGATTCAGTGGGAGGTAGAGAAAGAAAGACATACATACATAGATAGATAGATAGATAGAAAGAGAGAGGGAGGAGGGAGGGAGGGAGGGAAGGAAGGAGTGAGACAGAGACAAAGAGAGAGACAGAGAGAGAGAGAGAGAGAGAGAGAGAGAGAGAGAGAGAGAGAGAGAGAGAGAGAGAGACGAGAAATCCAGAGCCGTAGAGAAGGGCAGCAGTAATAAAGGAACGAGTTGATAAGATACAATGCAAACACAATGGAAGGGGCGGTACGCGCAAGAAGTGATACGAAGGCCGGCAGAGAGTGGAGCCAACAATAGAAAACACGCGCATAAAAGAGACACGAGCCTGCGAGACGGCAACGCATACAGGCAAAAATGCGAATTTACTCCAGGTCTCAAAGGAGCCGAGGATGATGGGCGGGGTGAGTGGGTGAGAGGGACAGGCTGCGTGGGCGAGCGGCGGGAAAGGTCAAGGGAGTGAGGCGGGACAGGTGGTGCGGCCGAGGCAGAAAGTGAGAGAGATGGATGAGGTAATTCAGAGGAGAGAAACGGGTCCGAGATGCAGATGGAAAATCGAAAAGGCTTGAACGGAGGAGAAGGGGTATGCGAACGAGGGAAAAGGAAGGAGCGGAGGGGAAGGAGGGAGAAGGCGAGCGAGGGAGGGAAAATGGAGCTGGAAGAGGGCGAAGGGGAGAAGCGAGGGAGGTGGCAGAGGGTATGAGGGCATGGACGCTGGGGCGTGGGGTAGGGCGAGGGGAAGCGGGAGGGAGGAAGGGAAGGAGGGCGAGAGAGAGAGAGAGTGAGAGGGAGGGAGGGAGGGAGGGAGGTCGAGCTTCATGATGGAGGGCACCGCTCTCGACTATCATCAGCCTGGCCCGTTCCATCCGAGTGCCCCCGAAAACCGTGCAGGGTAAAAAACTGGCCCTGCCCCGGGTGGCTTCCGCGGTGACAAGCGTCCCCCGAGACTCGGTGGCTGACCTCAGCGCCACGGAGGAAGTACAGATCCTCAGGCTTTGTCAGGGGCGGGAGGAAAGGAGATAGGGAGGGAGGGAGGGAGGGAGGGAGGGAGGGAGGAGAGAAGGAGGGGGAGGGAAGAGAGAGGGAGGGAGAGAGGGAGGGAGAGGGAGGGGGAGAGGGAGGGAGGGAAGGAGGGAGGAGAGATGGAGGGATAGAGGGAAGAAGGGAAGGAGAGTGGGAGTGTTGGTGGGTTGGTGAGTGGGTGGTTGAGAGGGAATGAGGGAGGGAGGGAACAAGGGGCACGGAGTACGGCCGGGTAGAAGAGGGTGGATGAGAAGGGAATTGTGAAGGGAGAGACAGATAGAAAGATAAATAAAGACAGTGAGAGAGAGAGAGAGAGAGAGAGAGAGAGAGAGAGAGAGAGACAGAGAGAGAGGGAGGGAGGGAGAAGGACAAGGAAATTAATACGAAAACAGAGTAAACACACAAAAAAAAAAAAAAAAAAAAAAAAACAATCAGAAAAAAAACTGAAACGAAAGGAGGGAAGAAAGACGTAGAGATGATAAGGCAAATATCAGATAAAGGTAACGATAAAAAAGGAGAGAAAAACTACGAAGATAAAATCGATTTTGAAAAAGAGGCTATGACAAGGCACCCAA
Source organism: Penaeus japonicus (assembly GCF_977035675.1). Lineage (NCBI taxonomy): Eukaryota > Metazoa > Arthropoda > Malacostraca > Decapoda > Penaeidae > Penaeus > Penaeus japonicus. Next base: position 26,510,139 of record NW_028234418.1, read on the forward strand.
GTCGGAATGATAGACTTAAACCTCTATGTGTCAGGTCGAAGGAGTTGAGACGCAGAGGATCGAAGGACGTGGGAACCGGCAGGAGGGGAAGGAGGAGTCCTGCAGAGGAGGTGCTGGAGCGGAGGGAAATCCTTGAAGGTCGGCCTCGTCGTTGCTGCTGCCGTCGCGTGATCGTCACACTTCTGTCGGCTACTAGTGGCTGTAGAGTAGGAGGGAGAGGAGGAGGAGAGGGGGAGGAAGAAGGAGGAGGAGGAGGAGGAGGAAATAGAGGAGGAGGATTAGGAAGAGCAGTAGCAGGAGGAAGAAAAGGAAGAAGAGAAGAGGAAGAAGAAAAAAGATGATCAAAAAGAAGAAAAAGAGGAATAGGGGTATGAAGAGGAGGAAGAAAAGGAGGAGGAGGAGGAAGAAAAGGAGGAGGAGGAGGAAGAAAAGGAGGAGAAGGAGGAGGAGGAGGAGGAAGAGAAGGAGGAGAAGGAGGAGGAGGAGGAGGAAGAGAAGGAGGAGAAGGAAGAGAAGGAGGAGGAGGAGGAGAAGGAAGAGGAGGAGAAGGAAGAGGAGGAAGAATAAAAATGAGGGAGATGAGCAGGAAGAGGAGTAAGAGGAGGAGATAGAGGAGGAAGAGTAAAACTGTATTACAGAGATTTATTTCTTCATATATAGAGTTGTGGTTGAGAGGAGGAAAATAAGGGTATAAGGGGCATTAGAGGGTACGAAGACGTGAGTGCATGAGTGATAAAAAGCGTGAGAGGAAGAGCAAAGGTAGGCTTGTGAGGGTGTGAAGGACGGGTTGGATGAGGGAAGAGCTGCCAATGCTTTGAAGGTGAAGTTGAACTTTGACGCAAGTTCCTCCAGGTCAGCAGGTGGTTGACCTCGGAGGGCTGTGCTGACACTTGGGATGGAAAGCAGTCAAACCGATAATGTTATTCGTTGAACTTTACTTGAAGTTGTCAGATTACTGTTCTACAAATCTTATTAATAGATAGCCCTAGAACCGCGTGGATCTCCGTGTTAGAAAGAGAAACAAGAAGAGAAATCCAGAACCTGCAAGAGGCCATGCTTGCGATCCACGTGGACAAGGAAGGAACCTAGCAACCTATGAATGACCACCGAGGAGGGTTTAGGGCGTAAAGGGGTTGAGCAAGAAGCATGGGAGAAGCTAAGTCTTGGTAGAGGAGGTGGTGGAGGAGGAGGACTAAGAGGAGGAGGAGGTGGAGGAGGAGGTGGAGGAGGAGGAGGACGAAGAGGAGAAGGAGGAGGAGGTGGTGGAGGACAAAGAGGAGGAGGAGGTGGAAGAGGAGGAGGAGGAGGAGGGATAAGAGGAAGTGATGGAGATAGAAGAGGAGGAGGAGGAAATGAGGAGAAGGAGGAGGGGTAGGAGGAAGAGGTGGAGATGGAAGAGGAGGGGTAGGAAGAGGAGGAGGAAGTGGAGGAGGAGGGGGAGGAAGGGGAGGAGGAAGAGGAGGAGGAGGAGGAAGAGGTGGAGATGGAGGAGGAGGGGTAGGAGGAGGAGCTGGAGGATGAGCAAGAGGGGAGGAGGGTGAGGATGAGGAGGGGGAGGACGAAGAGAGGGAGGACGAGGAGGGGGAGGAGAAGGAGGAGGAGGAGGAGAACTGACCGTAGTTCGTGGAAAGGCTCCGGTTTAGGTTGAATGGAAGTTGCTAAGGTTTATTTCGAGGCGAGGCTTCTTCAGAAGAAACTAAAATTAGTTCCAGGAGAGTCTGAAGCATCTCTCAGAAACCATAGCGTGATGGATAGCCGTTGATATCAGCTTACATCGAGATTGGGAGTGAATCTTCGATCTGATGGAGGCGTCATGAGTCATGAAGAGGAGTGGAGGCGCGGCCAATGTGTCTGATCATGTACAGATGAAGTAGGAGTCAGACAAGTCTGGTGTGCTTGAGCGGGATATTGCCGATATTGCTTTTGCAATGAGTAAGAGGGTGTTGGGAAAGGAAACCAATCGGGCATGGGCGGCGCTGCCAAAGCCAAAGTCCAGCAAGGGCACCGCCTTAGCCCCGAACAAGGGCGTCCCAGGCGTAAGACAAGAACATCAATTATTAAAGTGAAGTGGATCGCAAGGACGTATTTTGTAAAAATATATCAGAAATATCAGAAAAAAACCTTATCCGGAAAACATAATTTACCAAAGGAAGAAGAAGAAGAAAAAAAAAAAAAATCTTAAGAATAAAATACAAAGGTAAAGAGGCTATTAAATAACTATGCAGTCAGCAAGCGCCTGGAGAGCAGAAGGCCAGCGTGGGAAGAGAAACCAGGCCTAAAAACAAATGAATCTCACACTAGCCGTCACACAAAAATTGGAAACCGAAGCGGCTCTTGTGTGTAGCTGCTGGGTGTTGGGTTCACATGACCAGAGGGACCAAACCAGCGAGTCACCGAAGCCCCGGATCAGAAACTGAACCTCCGACAACGAATAAGGTCAGAAGCAAGGGAGGACGAAGAAGAAGAAGGCGACGTGAAAGTGAGGGAAAACATAACGCAAGGCAGGGGACGAGAGGCACAGGAAGGCAAAGGAAAGTGGCAGCTTCCCGATAGTCGTGTCGCGGATAAAAAAAGGTAAAATAAATCAGACCCTAAATTATACCTCCCGAGGCTGAGGAAAGCAACAGCAGAGCTTGAGGACGAATGCTGACTAACCTTGCTGATTGCTGACGGTTGCGAGATTTCATCTAGATGGCAAAAGGATTTGGAGGAGAAGGGGGAGTAAGAGGAGGAGGAGGAGGAGGAAGAGGAGGAGGAGTAGGAGGAGCAAGAGGAGGAAGAGAAAGAAGAAGAGGAGAAAGAGGAAGAGGAGGAGGGTGAGGGTTAGGGGAGAGGAGGAGGAGGAGGAAGAGGAAGAGGAAGAGGAGGAGAAGGAGGAGGCAGAGGAAGAGGAGGAGGAGAAGGAGAAAGAAGAGGAGGAGGAAGATGATGATAAGGATGAGGAAGAGGAGGTAGAAGAGGAGGAAGACGAGGACGAGGAAGAAGGGTAAAGGGAGGAGGAGAAAGAGAAGAAGGGGGAAGAAGAGGAAGTAGAAGAGAGGGAGGGTAAGAAGGAGGAGAAGAAAAGAAAAAGAAAAAGAAGGGGAGGAAAAAGAGGAGGAAGAAAAAGAAGAAAGGGATGAAAAGGAGGAAGAGGAGGAAGAAAAAGAAGAAAAAAAGTAGAATAAAAAGGGGAAGAAGAGGAAGAAGAACAAAAAAGAAGAAGGAAGATTCTCTGAGAAGACGAAGAGCCTTAGAAAAAAAAAGTTATCGGAGAAAAATGAGTTCTTTGCCATCAATGGAAGACGGAGGAGAGGGATGGGGAGGAGGGGGGAGGAGGGGGCCCAAGCGAAGAATCGTTGGCAGTGGAATCGACAAAGTTGATCGCGAAAAGAAAATGTCTTTCGCCTGAGACGGGACGGCGAGGCAGAGGAGGACGTGATGCGGGGTGGGTGGGGTGGGTGGGGGGTGGGGGATGGAAGCGAGTCCGGGAGTCGCTTGCAATCGCCTGAATCTCAAATCACGCAAAAAGGAGCACGGAGGCGCCTTTTTGCCCCGACGCGCCGCATGCTGTTTCTTATGCACTCTTGATCTAAGGCTGTTCGCAACCTCGGCTCTCGGGCGGAGACGGGACCGGGAGAAAGGCTCTCTCGCTCGCTCGGGAAAAATGGCGGCGAGAAAAAGGGAAGATTTCCGGTCGGCGTTATTCTGCTGTTTTAGCGAACGGAGCGACAGTGACCCGGACAGACCTCAGCTGCCACGCTCGTCTGCGCTCTCCCTTCCACTCTGCTGCTCTTCCTCTCCCGAATGTTTGTTTCCGCGTCTCTCCCTTCCACCTCCTCTTCCTCCTCCACCCTTTTCTTCACACTTTATCCTCTTTCACTTCTCGCTCTTCCTTTTCCTCCTCTTTTTATTTTCTCTCTTCTTTTTTCCCATTTCTTCTTCCCACTTCCTTTCTTTTTAAATTCTCGCTCCTCCTTTTCTTCCTTTTTCTTCTTCCTCCACCTTCTCCTTCTTCTTCCACCCTCTACTTCCACCTCCGATCCACCTCCATTTACATCGATCCCTTTTGCCTTGCACTACATCTGCTCCAATCCACTTTGCCCTCCAGTTCACTCCCATTCTAATCCACTTCTATCCGCAGTCCACCTCCTCTTCCTGCCATCTCCTTTCCATCTCTATCCACCTCCTCCGCCTCTACCTGCACCCATGATTAAGTCCCGCTGCTTTGAGACACTAATTCGCCATGTTGTGTTGCAGAGGAAGATAAATTGCACGAAAAATACGACAACTCAACCTCGCGGAGAAGAAAATGCGTCGCCTGCATTTTTGGGCTGCTTTCATTTCCAAACATTCCTTAACTGTAAAACTCCCGCAGAATATGTAAGGTCGTAAAAGAAAAAGAAAAGACTTTTCCACGTGTCCTAAGAAGCCCGTTCAGGTTTTTGCAACAAACCGCAAGCAAATGATCTTGAGCTAGACGTTCCTAGCTTTTGCAACCTGCACGAACTCTCGACTTCACTCTGACTCTGGTGGAGACAGGAACTCCTGCACAACTGTATCACTTATTTTTATTTGCTGTCTCAGATTTCCTATCGCTATTACTTATACGTACTGTAAGCACACACACAAACACTTTAATACATATATAGATATGGATATTTATCTATCTTTCCATCTATTCATACATATACGTATGCTGTACCTATACATTTACCACCCACCATATATATGTATCTATATATATATATATATATATATATATATATATATAATATATATATATAGAGATATAATATATATATGAAACACACTCAAACACACACTCCACACACACACACACCACACACACACACACACACACAACACACACACACACACACACACACAGATATAATATATATATATTTATATACTATATATATATAATATATATATATTGTATATAATATATATATATATATATATATATATATATATATATATATATATATTATATATATATATGTATATATATTATATATATGTATATATATATGTATATTATGTATATATTATATATATGTATATATATGTATATATATATGTGTATATATACATTTACATATATATATATATATTTATATATATATAATATATATATATATATATATATATATATATATATATATATATATATACTATATATACAGATACATACATATATATATATATATAATAGATATATATATATATATATATATATATATATATTATATATATATAATACATATATAGATATAGATATACATATATATGTATATATACATATATATATATATATATATATAATATATATACATATATTTATATATATATTTTATATATATATAAAAATATTTTATATATATGTTTATATATATATATATATATATAAATATATATATATTATACTATATATATATCACCATATATGTGTGTGTGTGTGTTGTGTGTGTGTGTGTGTGTGTGTGTGTGTGTGGGTGTGTGTTGTGTGTAAAACATGTGTATAATCTTATATATATATATATATATATATATATTTTATATTTATATTTATCATATAAATAGTGTATACAAAATGTATCATATATATCACCACATAACATACACATATACATACGACATACATACTAAATATATAATTTATATAATATAAATATAGAATAATATATATGTAATTACTATATATATATATATATATATGAAATATATATATATATCTTTATTTATATATTTCTTCTATCACTATATAATATATATATATACGTACAACACACACACCACCAACACACACACACAACACACACACACATACAACACACACACCTCATCTACACACACACTCAATCAAATCACACTCCCACACACACACACCACACACACCTCACACAACACACACACACACATACCTATATATTAATAATGTATATATAGATATATATATTTATATATTATATATATATATATATGTTGGTATATATATATATATATATACATATATATATATATCATATATATGTATATATAATATATATATGTATATATATATATATATATATATATATATATATATATCAATATGTATATATTATATATATATATATATATATATATACATATATACAAAAAATAAATACACATATAACATATATATATATATGTATATATATTGTGACCATTAAACTGTATCGGTTTTGCAAACAGTTCTTTCCTCAACTCTGCCTTGTCACTTGGTCGCCGTCAAGAGCTCGCCATCATCATAAAAGGTTTCCTCATTCTCTCTCCCGCTTGTTGGACCTCCTCTTGCTGGGTGTTATTGTTTATTCGTCTTCACCTCTCGCCCAGTGTTTGCTTTCATTTCTTATATATATATATATATATATATATATATATATATATAT
>NW_028234418.1:26545204-26550204 GCF_977035675.1 Penaeus japonicus
CCTGGATGTTCCAGACCATGAACAAACGAGTGGGAAGGGAGGGGGGGGGGAGACTGGAAATGTATATTGTAGACAGAACAATAGGAAATGAAAGTTTGGTGGCAGAACAATAAGGGTGAAATTTGCTGAATGAACAATTGGGATTTGACATTAATGAACACTGATGGCAAGAACGAATAGGGTAATAATTAAGATAATAATGGTGATTAATCTAATGATGATGATAATGCAGACGATGGCACCAGAAATTTCTTATTAGAGTAACGGTAATATTAATGATAACAAAAACGTTAATACAAAAACCATAATGATGATAGTGATCATAATAAAAGTTGAAAGGATAATAATGAAGCCGATAAAGATTATATCAGTAATAGTTGGTAATAATTATGATAATAATAATAAAGATGGTGATAATCATTATAACAAAAAGGATGATAATGATGATAATAACAATGATAATAATGCTAAGAAATAATAATAATGATGATAATGAAAATAATAAGGATAAGATTATATCATCACTGATTATAATAGAAATAATATTTAAGATAATAAGAAGAAAATAAAGATAATGAAAATGATGTTAATAATGATAACAATAAGGATAGTTATGATAACTATAGTGATAATGATAATGAAGATGATAATGATAGTAGTGATAATAACAATAACAATACTAATGGTTATTGCTATCATAATGATAATGTTAACAATGATAATGATAGTAATAACAATAACAATAATAAAAGAAGATGAAGAAGGAGAAAAGGGAGAATTATAGTAAAAGCAATAATAAGCAAGATTAAAATAATAATGAGGATTATAATAAACATGATGATGACAGTAATAACAGTATTAATGATATTAACAATGAAGACGGTAATAAAGAAATATGATAATGAGAATGAAAATGATAATGATAATAAAAATGATGTTGATAATGAAGATTATAGTAATGACAGTGATGATCAGAATGATAATAACGATGATAATAATAATAACAATAATGATGATAATAATAATGATAATGACAATAATATCAAGGATGATGATAATAACAGTAATGATAATTATAATAACAATAATGATATAAATAATAGTAATAAAAATGATAATAATCGTAATGACAATAACGATAATGATAATATTGATAAAGATGATATTGATGATAATGATAACTAATAATTATGATGATAATAATAATAAGCATGGCAATACTACTACTACTACTAACATTAGTGTTAATGATAACAATAAAGATGATGATAATGATGATAATGATGGTGATGGTGAGGATGATAATTATTATGGTGATGGTGATGGTGTTGGTAATGGTAATGGTGATGACGATGATAATGATGAAAATGATGATGAAGATGATGATAAAGATGATGAAGATGATGAGGAGGATGAGCAGGAGGATAATGATTATGATAATGATAAGCATGGCAATACTACTAATAATAACAATAATAAATAATGATAACAATATAGATGATGACAATGGTGATGATGATAATGATAGTGATTATTATGATGATATTGATGATGATATAACACTTTCTATCCGGAAAAAATAAAAAATAAAACTTTGTTACAGTATAATGATAAAAACGAAAAAAAAACAATGATAATAATGGTCATGAATAATATAATGATAATTATTAATGATAATAATCATTATCATTATTATCTTTATTATTATTACTTTCACTATTGTAACTTGTATTATCATTATCATTACCATCATTATTATTACTACTATTACTATTGTCATTATCATTATAATATATATCATTATTATCTTCTTTTGTAACCAATATTATTATCATCCTCTTTAACACTTTTGATGATGTTGCTCTTGTCGATGTTTATCATCTGCATTAATAATATCATTATCACTTTATCATCATCATCATTATCATAACCATTATCTTCATCTTTATTTATGTAATGATCAACCATGTCATGGCCATGTCAACCGCAAAAGCAGCAACGATAATAATGATGTTAATTATGATAGTTACAATGATAGCAATGTTGATGATTATAACGATAATAACGATAATGTTGATGATTATGATAATGATAATGATAATGATAATAATAATAATAATAATAATAATAATAATAATGATGATGATGACCATGATGATAAGTATAGTCATAAGGATAATAATGATAACAAAATGATAATGATAATGATGATAGTGATAGTAATTATAACAATCATAGTAATGAAAATAATAATAAGGATAAAAACAATAATGACGATAATGATAATAATGATAAAAACAATAACAATAAAAAAATGTTACTAATAATACAATGCTGATCATGATGAAAATAATAAAGGTGATGATCATAGAAATAGCAGTAAAGATAAAGCTCTAGTCTCTGGTGCTCTCCTTATTTCATACCCCGACGCTAACCGAGTAATTATGAGAATAATTATGATTGCGATATTGAAAACAAAATAATGTTAACGATACCAATGGTCATCAGAACAACAATAACAGCAAATGCATGACCACAACGATAATAGACGCGAGAAATAAACCGATAATGACAAGGAAGGGAAAAAAGAAAGAAAGAACATGAGTGTATATAAACAAAGACTTTTAAACATAGTAACTACAACTCCCAAAAAAAGTCTTTTGTTTATCTCTCGTGTTTAACATTGTAATTAGAGAATAGATATGTAAGCAATTGACAACAGACAGAGATAATTATAGGGATAGCAAAGTTAAGAGACAATGACTTTATTCATAATCTGATGTCTAACTTGCGGGGTATTTTCATAATGTTCATCATTGCATTTTTTGTACCAGGTATGTCGTTTCTGTCTATTAATTCATCTATCTATCTATCTATTTATCTATCTATCTATCTATCTATCTCTATATATATTTATATATATATACATATGTGTATTTATAGACATATATATATATATATATATATATATATATATATATATATATATATATATATATATATATATATATATACATATGTGTATTTATATACATATATATACATATATATATATATATATATATATATATATATATATATATATATATATATATTATATTATATACTGTATATACATACATAATAAATAAATATATATATATATATATATATATATATATATATATATTATATATATATATATATTATATATATATATATATATTAATATATATATATATATGTATACATAATACATATATATATATATTAATATATATATATATATATATATATTATATATATATATATATATGTATGTATGTATACATATATATATTATATATATTATTATATATATATATATATATATATATATATATATATATACACACATACACACACACACACAACACACACACACACACACACACACACACACATACACACATATACACATACACACACATACACAAACACATACACAACACATACACATACACATAACATAATACACACACACACACACACATACACACACACACACACACACACACACACACACACACACACACACACACACACACACACACACACACACACACACACACACACACACATATATATATATTCTACATTGCATGTTCTATGATATGATATATTGTAATGTAACACAACAAAATATAGAAAAGATATACTACATCATATAATAGAATAAAATATAACAACAATTAGATATGATACATGACACGCTACGACTGAACATAAACATTATATGATCCAAAATAATAAGCTGTGATATGATAAACAAGGAAACTCCCACCGCCACACGCATTGTCTAAGTCCGCGTTTCCTCTGACTACGAGCCACTGAGTGAATAAAATTAATTGAAGTGGAGGCTCAGACACGCTCATTTATATCCGTCACTCGCTATCGCTTTGAGGGGAACCATTTCTTATTCGGATGGATTCATTATTTTCTATAAGAATTGGATATCGGTAGAAATTAGTAAAAAGGGAGATGTAGAGAAAAGGTCAGAAGCATAATACATGAATAATAAAATGAATGTATAAAAGAAAGAAACACGATGCATATATGTATATGGCTTTTCATATGATAGGTGACTTTTATTATTATTGTTATTAATGGAAATGTCCTGTTCTTGATTTATGAATCACTGTGATAGAGACGATAAAGTACATGGACCAATTGGCACAAAGTTTCCTTATGTTTTTAAATGTTGTAAAGTATTATTGAACTTGTTTCTGTTAACCTCTAGAGATAATTTTACTAATAAGCATATTAGATGAGCAAACACTATTCCCAACATCAGCGGGTATTTATTACCTTAATCAACAAACTCTAAATACACTCCATAATTAATAAGTAATAGAAGTTACTACCTCTTTTCCATACTGATATGAGACACTGTATCGCAAATAGAAAAATCGTACACTGGATTGGATTCTACATTGATTAATAGTGCCTGTTGCGGGTGATTTGTTATACAAATAATTTAGAGGAACAAAGGGCTAACAAAGTTTCTCTTATTGGAATACTGAAGAAAGGGAGACGTTCTCTGAATGTGAATATAGCAATATGAATGATAATGCTAAATAAGGGGATAAATAGATGGATTAATTAAGAAATTGACAGATAGATCAATTGATTGATAGATAGAAGAACTGATTGCAAAAAAAAATAATAATAATAAAAATAATTGATAAAAAATATATAGAAATTAAGAGGAAAGAATTTCAAATGGAAAATAAAAGTCCTCGCCTTGGCACCCACAAAGCCAGTGCGGGAATGTATCCTCATATCTCTGCAATCAGTCACACGCAGTTTAAGTCCCCGGGGGAGCTATCTTCGTCCCAGGACTCAGGATCGGTGACCTGTGGCGTCCTCCGCCCTCTATATCTCATACAGTACACGTTGAGACCTGCTGCGGGGGGTGCATGTTGCAGATATTGCAGTGCATGACTTCATAAAAGCTCTTTAGTTTATTGCAGCGAGGTGAC
>NW_028234418.1:26555204-26560204 GCF_977035675.1 Penaeus japonicus
ATGGCGGTCCCTGGCGTAAGAAGAGTTCAAACGTGTAAATTGTTCTTCGGGATGAATAACACGCGTGAACAACTCGGCCGCTCCCTCGCCGGAACGCAAACGGCATTTCCCTCCCGCCTGAGAGAGAACAATAGAACAAAATACGCAAAGAGAACTGTTCTTTGGCATGAATGAAATATCTGCCGCATAAAACAAACATCTGCTTGCCCTCGGAAGAAAAAGAAGAAAAAAAATCTAAATACTTTTTTTAAATATTATTTTAGCGGAATTTACGAGCAGTTTTACAAAATTATTTATGTTCGTTTTGAAGATTAGGTCATTAATTATCTATTCATATTCTTGTTTATGTTTGGGAAAGCTCTAAGATCTTATCTCTTTTGTTTATGTCTCTTAGTTGTAATATTATTTTCAATAGGACATTGATACAGCAGCTACATCATGATGATTACCAATATCTATGCTTGTATTATTGTCATAAATATCACTGCCATCATCATTACTACCATTATCATTGTTATCATTATTATTATTATTATCATCATTATCATTGTAGTTATCATTATAATTATTATCATTATTATTATCTTTATTGTTATTTTTATCATACTAATAATCATGATCATTATTATTATCAATGCTATTATTACTATCATTATCGTTATGCTCTTTATTATCATCATTCTTGTTACTATCATTATTATGATTTTTATCATTATCATAATTGTTATCAGTATTATCATCATTGATGGAATTAGTTATCTTTATTATGCCATTGGTGTCATTGTTTGTTAGTAGTTACCATAATTTAGTACAACTGCTACGGCTAATAATCATAACTTTAATGATGATGAAAGTGATGATTAAACACTGATAAGATTATAGTGACAAAATTAAGAATGCCAGTAATGATAACAATAGCAATGATCATTAATTAATGATAGTAATAATTACACAGATATAACTACAAGTATGCTTACGGTAATAACCAAAGCAAAACTTGTAACAATGATCATGACAATCGCAAGATCAATTTAGTTTCATAAATGGTGATTATACTGACAATGATAATATTAACAAATGATGATGATAATCATTTTCATCATCATCACAATCATTCTTCGAGCACAAGTACTCACTCTCACCTCTATCCCTTGAGGTCGAAGTCACCGCTCAAGCACTACTTGTCGGTGTTTTAGCACTATTAAACGCTCGAGTGGTCGCTACGAGAGGCCAGCCCACGCGCCGAAGTCTTGATAAACGATAAATAATGCGCCGACGAAGGATAGACGAATCGCGGAGGAGATAAGGCCGATAGAAAGGAGGATAAGGAAGCGCCATTGTGAGCAATTGCCACAGGTATGCGTCGTCAGGTGGGGAGCAGCGTTGCCAGTTACTGATTCGCTTTCATTCCTGTGTGCTGATTTGGGAACGGGATTTGGGCTTTGAGAATGGTTAGTTGGGGTGATATGGTTTGTATTTAATGGGTTTTGTTTATTTGATGTTTGTTTGTGTTTGCATACTTGTGGATTATTCGAAAAATACGATAAGGAAGCTGAAATGACTTGCAACGCTGGAAGAGTGACTGCCCGCAAGTAACAGCGTTGCCAAGGTTGTTGTACTCAGTACCGCTTTATGTTTTGCGCTAAACAGTGGACATTTATGACATTCAAATTCATCAAAACACATCTTTCGATCCACGCATAGTCATAGGGATATAAACGTATAAAAAAAAACTAAATCAATCATTTAAAATCTATCAGACGGCAGTCCTCCAAATGTTTAGAGTTTCTTGAAGGTCGTTCGCCGGCGGAGGTCATGTCAACAAAGCCAGTTCATCTTCGCTCGTTCTCTTATCAGCTGTAGCTTCTATGCTGTGCATCGCTGTGCCAATTACTCCTGGACACAAGATCCATAAAAGGACCAGCTATTTCCTCGACATCGAAGGCGAGTCTCCACCCAGGGCCATGTTACGGCACCCAGGCCACCGCGCGCGCTCTTGTGGGCCGCGGACGTAAACACCGCCATGTGCACGCAACATTTTTTTCTTCCTCTTCTGCTCTTTGCAACAGGATCTTAATGGAAACATCGACAGTGAATGTCGCTGCGGTTCCGAAAGCACGAGAGGCATTTTTCTCTTCTTGTTCGCTTCGTATTTTTGTCTTTCTGTGAAGTTGTTTCTGTAAGTCAGAGGCCGTGTTTAGACCTAGGCAAGCCATCATTAGAGGCCGGGCTGATCGTGGGAATTAGAGCTTAAGATTCTTCCTGCGATGGAACATACACTTTTTTATACCAGTAATTTACCTGACGAAAAAATGATAGGCATAAGAAAATACCTCGACTGACAGAAAGAGGGTAATTCCACCGGGTTTTGTTTTTCGTCTCTGTCTATCGTCTGTCTACATGTCTACCTCTCTCTCTCTCTCTCTCTCTCTCTCTCTCTCTCTCTCTCTCTCTCTCTCTCTCTCTCTCTCTTCCTCTTTCTCACACACACACACTCCCTCTATCTATCTATCTCTGTCTATATCTATCTATCATTTATCTGTCTCTATCTATCTATCTATCCATCCATCTATTTATCTTTCAATATCTCTCTCTCTCTCTCTCTCTCTCTCTCTCTCTCTCTCTCTCTCTCTCTCTCTCTCTCTCTCTCTCTCTCTCTCTCTCTCTCTCTCTCTGCCACCCTTTTCCATTGAAACTCGCTCGCCCCTTCCCTCTTGGTGGAGAAAGTGGCCACACAGTCGCTCGCTAGAATCTCGGCCAGATGTTGTCCCGGGCTGATCCAATTCTCCCGCAAGAACCGGATTCGGATACACGAACATTTCGGTCCACGATTGGGTGATGTGTGTGTGTGTGTGTGTGTGTGTGTGTGTGTGTGTGTGTGTGTGTGTGTGTGTGTGTGTGTGTGTGTGTGTGTGTGTGTGTGTGATTTTGTAAGATTGTAAGGTGTATTCATCACTGTATCTGTTTACGAGTCTGGTTTGTTTACATACATTTACATGCAAGCTACGGACACAAATAAACACATAAGCGTACCAGCTTGTAACAGCCAGCGTAACCGCGTGTACAGGAGTTCGAACAGTGTGTGTGTGTGTGTAAGTATGTACGTGAAGTCTGTGCGTGTGAGTGTGCGTGTGCGTGTGGAAGGGCTCGCTTGCCTCAGGTGTCGTCCGCTTCACAGGCCGATGATCCTCTCCGTAGATCCGCTTTTCTTGTGATGACGTAACGCGGAGTCTGTCTGTCTGTCTGACTACAGGTGGTGTCTGTTTTGTTGTATCATTCACATATTTGTTGTTCATATGATGTGTGTGTATGTGTGTGTGTGTGTATGTGTGTGTGTGTGTGTGCGTGTGTGTGTGTGCACGCGTGTGTGAGTGTGTAGGTGTGTGCTTATGAGTTTGCAAGTGCCAAGAAGTGTGTGTTGCTCAGTAGTAAGTGGAGGTCGAGTGAGCGGTATCCTGTGGAGGAAGGCAGAGGGCGTGGTGGATGAGGGGGGGGGGGGGATTGGAGCGGCTGTGAAGGTAGATTAAATATTGGGGTTTGGAGGGAGAGAGATAGCTAGAAAGGGAGAGAGAGAGGGGGGGGGAGAAAGAGGAAGGAAAGAGAGAGAGAGAGAGAGAAATGAGAGACAGACAAAGATTCAGAGAAGACAGGACACGTGAGGAAGAGGGACGAAACAAATAAAACAAAGAACAATAAGTAATAAATATGAATAATGTAAGGAAGAAAAATAAAAACAAAAACAAAATGGAAACGAAATGGAAAACGACATTTTAAAATATAAAAAGACAAATGACAATCGACAAGAAAGACTGGGGTAAAACAAACCGAAGGATAACAAATAAAAGGAAAAACAAATAGATAAAACACTTGAACGAACCAATAAATAATTCCGATAAGAATAAGAGGAGAGAACGACAGGGAGAAGAAAGACAAAGGAGATAAGGAGAAAGAAGAAGTAAGGGAGGAAGAGGAAGATGCTAACTGATGGATAGACGAGGGTGGGAGAAGGAGCCGCAGGGCAGTGTCAGTGACCGGGCTCTAAGGAGGAAGAATAGGAGAAGGAGTTAAAATAGGAGAAGAAGCAGGAAAGAGGAGGAAGAATAGGAGAAGAAGGAGGAAGAATAGGAGAAGGTGTTAAAATTGGAGAAGAAGGAGGAAAGAGGAGGAAGAATAGGAGAAGGAGTAAAGATAGGAGAAGAAGCAGGAAAGAGGAGGAAGAGTAGGAGAAGGAATCAAGATAGGAGAAGAAGCAGGAAAGAGGAGGAAGAATAGGAGAAAAAGGAGGAAGAATAGGAGAAGGAGTTAAAATAGGAGAAGAAGGAGGAAGAATAGGAGAAGGAGGAGGAAGAATCGAAGGAGTTAAAATAGGAGAAGAGGGAGGAAAGAGGAGGAAGAATAGGAGAAGAGGGAGGAAAGAGGAGGAAGAATAGGAGAAGAGGGAGGAAAGAGGAGGAAGAATAGGAGAAGGAGGAGGAAGAATAGGAGAAGGAAGAGGAAGAATCGAAGGAGTTAAAATAGGAGAAGAAGGAGGAAGAATAGGAGAAGGAGTTAAAATAGGAGAAGAAGCAGGAAAGAGGAGGAAGAATAGGAGAAAGATGAGGAAGAATAGGAGAAGGAGGAGGAAGAATAGGAGAGGAAAGAGGAAGAATCGAAGGAGTTAAGATAGGAGAAGAAGGAGGAAGAATGGGAGGAGATAAAATAGGAGAAGAAGGAGGAAAGAGGAGGAAGAATAGGAGAAGGACGAGGAAGAATAGGAGAAGGAAGAGGAAGAATCGGAGGAGTTAAAATAGGAGAAGAAGGAGTAAGAATAGGAGAAGGAGTTAAAATAGGAGAAGAAGGAGGAAAGAGGAGGAAGAATAGGAGAAAGAGGAAGATGAATAGGAGAAGTAGGAAGAATAGGAGAAGGGGAGGAAGATTGGGACAAGAAGTTAAAATAGGAGAAGGGGAGGGAGGAAAGAATAGGAAAAAGAGAAGGAATAGGAGGAGTTAAATAGGAGAAG
>NW_028234418.1:26625204-26627704 GCF_977035675.1 Penaeus japonicus
TAACCTCCATTCCTCCGTTTACCCTCCCATCCCTCTTACTCTTAACCCTTCCTTCACTCACCTCCTTTCTCGCCCGCCTTCCCTTCACCTTACTCCCCCCCTCCCCTCCTCATCTTCTCCCACCCACTCCCCTTCGCCTCCCGCCCTCTCTCCCCTCCCCTTGCCCCTCCCCCTTCCACCCTTTGGCCTCAGTTCCGCCTTCCTGCCCTAATACGGGGTCTCTCGTAAGCGTAATTTTGTGCTTTTCAAACGCTATTATCGTACTCATAGTACCTCCCAACCCCTTTCTCTCCTCCATCCTCTTCCTCCCCTTCCCCTTCCCCTCTCCTTTACTTTTCCTCTCCCCTCCCTCCTTTTCCTCTTCCCCTTTCATTTTCTCTCCCCCTTCATGTCCTTCCATTTCCTATCCCCCTCTTCCTTTTCTCTTTCCTCCCCCTCTCCGTCTCCTTTTCCTTAAACTCCTCTTCCTCTTCTCTTACTCTCCCCTCCCTCTCCTCCCCTTCTCTTTTCATTCTCCAATTTCTCTCTTCCCCGTATCTTTCCTTCCCTTTCCCCCCTCCTCCTCCCTTTTCCCCTTCATCCTCCCCTATCTCTTCCCCCTTCTCTTACTTCCCCCCTCCACCCTCTCTTGTATTCTCTCTCTCTCTCTTTCTCTCTCTCTCTCTCTCCTCGTCTCACCTCTTGTAGTCTCTCTCTGCTCTCTCTCTCTCCTCTTATGTTACTCTCTCATCTCTCTCTTCTCTCTCTCTCCTACTTCCTCTCTCTCTCTTCTCTCCACTACTCTCTCTCTCCCCTCTCTCAATCTCCTCTCTCTCTCCTCTGTCTCTGTCTACCTCCACTCTCTATCCCTGCCTCTCTCTTCCGCCTTCTCTCTCGCCTTCTCTCTCTCCTTACCCTCCTCTCTCTCTCTCTCTCTCAATCTCTCTCTCTCCTTCCTCTACCCTCTCTCTCTCTTTCTCTCTCTGTCTCCGCTCTTCTCTGTCTCTCTCTTTCTGTCTCTGATACTCTCTCTCTCTCTCTCTTCTCTCTCTCTTTGTTCTCTCCTCTTTCTCTCCCTCTCTCTCTCTCTCTCTCTCTCTCTCTCTCTCTCTCTCTCTCTCTCTCTCTCTCTCTCTCTCTCTCTCTCTCTCTCTCTGTCTCTGTCTCTCTCTCTCTCTCTCTCCCACCGCTTGTTCCCCTCCGGCCAATCAGAAGGGATCTTTCAAAAGGGTTATACTTCGTGACCGATAAATTGTATTTATTCATTTCGTTTAACACAGAGTTTCAGTTCATTTACAGGACCATGTTGACGCATATCTTTGGGGATCGCTGTGTTTATAGGGGGAGGGGGAAGGGGGAGGGGGAGGGGGCGAAGGGAGGAGGGGTGGTAACCGTACTTCCCTTTCCCTTCTCTGATGCTCCCTTCCTCTCTCCTTCTCCTCCTTTCCTCCTCGTCCTCTTCTTATTTGACTTATGGTCTTATGCCTACCTCAGGCTCGTACCTTTTCCTCGTCCGTCCGTCTCTTCCGTCACGTTGATCCGCCTCTCCCCCGTGCTTTTGATGCCTCCGTATGCCTCTCTTTACGCTCGCTGCCCCCCACCCCCGCCCCTCCTCTGGCTCCTCCCTCCTTCTTTCCCCCACTCCCTCCCCCCGGGTGGGTGCTGGCTACGCCCCAGGGTGCTTCCCTGCTCCAGATTGCCTCGGGGTCGTTGACTCTGGCGCCCCCCGTCACCCCCAGGCCTCCCCCCACCCCCCTCCAGCCGTCACTCCCGGTCCACGGACGGATTTTTGGCCCTCATCCCCCCTTCTCCCCCCTGTGGTATTCAGCTCCCCCTGCGCCCCCCCGGGTCAAAATTTTGACAGCTGTTAGTACCTCTCTGGTGGTGCGAGGGAGCTGGGGTGTCTATTTAGGGCTGGGGCATCTCTTCGGTATTTTTTCCCCGCGCCCCGTCCCTTAAAAAGATCATTATGATTTTTTTTTAAATTGACATATAGACATACAGGGAGATTATCAAACTCGTGCCAAATGCCGTTTCTCTCTTTCTACGAAGCAGAAAAAAGAAAGTAAATTATGATAATGAATAGCTAAAATGCTCCCTCTCGCCAAACGCCATCCTCATCAAAGTACCCCCTTCCTTTTCCCCTACCACCCTGCCCCTATACCCCCCTACCTCCTTCCCTACCCCTCCTCCATCCACTTGCCCTCCACTCCCCTCCTTCCCTCCGCCACCCTACCCACTTCCCTACTACCTCTTACACCTTGCCCCCCCCCCTCATCCCTGCCCCTCCCCCACCCCCAAACCTCTGCCCCTCTGACCCCCTACCCCCTACCATTACCCGGGTAGACATTAACCATCAGCAAAGAGGCAGTTTCTATCCTGGTTTTAAATGCGTTTCCGCTCCAGTTTTCTTGGGAAGGTGAACGAACATCTAGTCAAGGAAAAGAGGATGAAAGGAAGAAGGAGGAATGAAGAAGGAATGAGGAAGAAAGAAGGAAGAAAGCAAGAAGGAAGGGAGTCG
>NW_028234418.1:26631087-26633587 GCF_977035675.1 Penaeus japonicus
TCCCTCCCCCCTCCCTCCCTCTCTCTCCTTCCCTCCCTCCCTTTCCCTCCTTTCCCTCCCTCCCTCTCCCGTCACCCCCCCACCCCCACCCCTCCTTGTTCTCCCACCACCACGTGTATCTCGAGGAAAGAGATTGAACTCGAAAAACCAGTTTGTAATCAATGGCACAGAAATACGTCTCTGCTTCACGGGAGAGTTACTACGCCTTTAATGCCACATGTTTCATTCGTAATTAAACACACGCAAAAAGAGAGAGAGAGAAAGAAAAAAAAGAAAGAAAGAGAGAGAGAGAAAAAGAATATATATGATTTATTTGCCACGGAGTTGTAGGTTCATTTGCTCTTATGTTGCTTGGGTGCTTTTTTTTTGTATCTTTTCCTTTTTTCTTTTTTTTTTTCATTTCTTTTTATGTGTAATATTTTCGTTTTATTGGTTTGTGAATAATGTATGTTTTTTTTTTTACATCCTATTCTACAATCGCACTTTTTATCTTTTTTTTTTTTCTTTTTCTTTTGCAAACATTTCATTGCAAAATGTATCTTATGATGAATATGTGTTTGCTAATATGCATTTTTATTATCATTGTAGAACTTGCTTGAATATTTATCTGGGACGCTATAAATTGATCACATGATCCGTTTTATATGTGTATGTATGTATGTATGTATCTATGTATGTACGTATGTGTGTATATACGTATGCATTTATTTAAGAATGTAAGTATGCATGTATATATGTATGTATATGTATATATGCATGTATGTTTGATATCTATTGATGTATTCATGTATGTTTGATGTATATGCGTATGTATGTATGAATGTTTGAATGTATTTTCATATATGTTATTGAATGAATGTATGTACTTATTTGAGTATGTATGCATGTATGGATCCACCAATACCTACCTACCTATCACTTTATCTATCAACCTCTCTACTTATCCATCCATCAATCTAATGAGCTATTTGTAATTCATCATCAGCATCACCTGTGCACTATGTACTTTCCCAAGGATACCAGCGCCCAACCATGCACGATGCAAATCAATTCAGAAATCTCGTAACACACTTTTGAATTATAGCCTACAACGACACGAGTCATAGTCCACTGTAATTAAATTCATTCTTCGCTTGACACTTTCTTTCTCTCTCTCTCTCTCTCTCTCTCTCTCCGTCCTCCTCTCCTCTCACACGGTTCTCTCTCTCTCTCTCTCTCCTCCCTACCTTCTCTCTCTCTCTCTCTCTCTTCTCCTCCCTCTCTCTCTCTCTCTCTCTCTCTCTCTCTCTTCCTCCTCCTTCTTCTCTCTCTCTCTCTCCCTCTCTCTCTCTCTCTCTCTCTCTCACCCCACTCTCTCTCTCCTCTCATCTCTCACCACTCTCACGCTCTCTCTTCCTCTCGCGCTCTCTCCCTCTCGCTCTCCTCCTCCTCTCTTCTCTCTCTCTCTCGCCATCTCTCTCTCTCTCTACTCCTCTCTCTCTCTCTCTCCTTCTCTCCTCTCTCTCTCTCTCTCTCTCTCTCTTCTTTCGCTCTACTTCTCTCCTCCGCTCTCTCTCTCGTCTCCTCTCGCTCCACACTCTCTTCTCTCGCTCTCTCCTCCTTCTCGCTCCTCTCAGCTCTCTCTCACCGCCTCCTCCCCTCCCTCTCACCTCCTCTCTCTCACTCTCCTCCTCTCTCTCTATCCCCTCTCATCCGTCTCCTCCTCTCTCTCTCCTCTCTTCTCTCTCCATCTCCTCTCTCGCTCCCACCTCCTCCTCCCTCTCTTTCCCTCTCCAATCATCTCTTCTCTCTCTCACTCCCTCATCTCTTCTCCCCCTCTCCATTTCCTCCCCTCTCACACCTCCTCTCTCTCTCTCTCTCTCTCTCTCTTATCGCCATGAACTCACACATTATCTCCCTCCCTCCTGTCACATGAGATAAGCGAACATAATCCAAAACGCAGGCAGGAGAAACAGAAAAACAGAAATAAAGAAGGGAACACGAGAGAGAAACTGTGATAGGTAAGAGAAGATTGAATTAAGACACACTTATCGTTGACGGTGAATCAAGAGAGGGAAAAGTTATATATCCAGAGATAGAAGCATGGATAGATAGGTAAGATAGATAGATTAATAGATAGATTATAGATAGATAGATGGATACGTAAATAGACAGATAGATATATAAATAGGTAGATAGATAGATAAAAATGTGTATCTAGAGAAGAGAAAGGGTAGGAGGAGGAGGAGGAGGAGTGAGAAAGAGATAGATAAATATGCAGATGGAGAAAGACAGAGACTGAGAGCCAGAGACAGAGACAATGAAAGAGAGATAAAGTAAAAAGAACACGAAGACGAAGAAGAAGCAGTAGAAGACGAAGAAAAAGAAATCGAGAGAAGACAAAAACCACGACGAAGAAAAAAGGTGTTGATTTGGCGACATAAGACACTGGAGCGGTCATTGACGCCGAGGTGGAGGGGGGGCGTGGGGTGGGGAGGGGTGGGGGTGGCAATGGAGGGAG
>NW_028234418.1:26646087-26649620 GCF_977035675.1 Penaeus japonicus
CACGTCCGTCTCACTACGACATGAACATGAGCTGTATGTCGGCCTTAATTCTAATCCCATGCCGACCATTTGCTGTCTGGCAACATATGTAATACAGGCTTTGAAAATACTCTCCCTGGTTTGCATTCCAGGCTGTGGCAAGGTCGCACATCGTGCTACACTGTAGTAGATTACAATTAAAGTTGTAGCTAGCGCGAAGTTTACATGTACATTGTACATGCTTTACATCTAAGCCCCTAACATTTATCACCAATAATGATTACCATTTAGTCTATTATTTTAAATTACTTCCTTCTATACTTAATATTTTACAAGGATAATGAATAACTGCTGTTAGTTACAGCTATCAGTTATTAGTTATGTGGAAAGAGATTCTTCATGGCCAGCGTACTCCAGGCTGCCCTTGGGACATTTTTTCTGCAGATGTACAGGGTTAAATCTATGTACAAAAATCCTGACAAGAAAGGGTGTTATTTAAGGTTTCGGTGAGTGTTCACTGAACTCCATTTCTTCGGTGTTTCTCATTGATTAGGCCGGAGATTTTGTTTGGGCTGGTTTTATCTTTTACATTGATAAACAAGGTAGGATATCGGATAGAAAGTTTTAAAGATAGATATTTACACCGAACGGTTGCTTAAAGCATCTTGTTCCGAAATAAACATGATAGCCGTAATTATGATATGATAATCACATCGAAAAAAATCGTAGCGATAATAATGAAAAAAGTGAATGAAAAAAAAAAGAACAAAGAAAACCAAACAAGAAATAGAGAGACGGAACATGATAGAAAGAGGACTCAATAAACGAACATAGAAATAGGTAATGCCATTCTCAGGTCACAGCCCTCCTCCAAGTAAAGCACAACGAAGCGGGAGGCAGTGACCCACCCAGGGGAACACCGAGATTAGATCCCCTTTGTCTACTCACGCATAATACGCAGAATAAATTATTGCATGCTGCCTGCCATTAATATTATATATATTGTAAAATACACGCATACGCAGAATATTTTTTCGCAAAATTATTTGTTTTCATATTAAATAATAAATATTTATTCTATAATATATATTTATTTACCAAATAATCGCACGCATATAATAATTATAATATAATTTTTTAACGCATAATTCAAAATCACGCACAAAACGCATATTTTTAATCGCAAATCAAGCGCACGCCAATAGTACTGCATAAAAAACTAATTTATATCGCATAAATCATACACGAGCATCTAACTATATTAATTAGCAATTTTTATACACAGCATTTACGCAATTGCGCATATTAAATTTTTATATAAACGCAGTTGTCACGCAATCTGCATTACCACATTCCATAAAAACGCCATTTTTTACAATTTTGTTATTATATCTTTCTGCTCACATATTTATATATGCACGGCAACATAATAAACGCACGACGCATTATCAAATAATAATTGTTTTTTTCTTAATTTGGACATAATACAGTATTACCCCCTCGCCAATACAGTCCAACATGCTTGATAACCCACATATAGAACCGCAATGATGTTATAAACATCTCCAAAAAAATAAACATACCACAACTCACAACCCACACAGAGACCACCAGCCGCTCCAAACAACATAAGAAAACACTAAAAACATCCACTCCCAAATTCTCCCAATAAAATTCATCATCCAAAAACAAAAAAACTGCCCTACCAAAGATACAAACACCATGCACAAAAACCAATACAACAAACACCGGCCATATTAAAAGGTAAAATTACAAAGCCATAGAAACTCAACACCAGAAATTAAAAAGACAACTGAGAACACAATCTCCATAAAGTGCACAACAAAACATCACCCTCTCGATATTAGTGCTAAGGTCCCAACAAAAAAATCCTCACCAAACACATAAAACAAAAACTTCCCGAAATACAACCAACAACCTAAATTTTAAAAAAAACCGCCAAAATTGTTACTACCATGAAAACAAAAAAAATCAGGAACACCCAATTAAAAATTAACCAAAATCCATCAATAACCTGAAAAAAAACTTTAAAGCAACAGCATAACACGCACTACCGCATATACTCCATTTTTTAACTTCTCGTCTCTGTCTGTCTGTCTGCCTGTCTGTTTGCTCCTCTGCTTCTCTTTGTTATTCTCTGTTATTCTGCTTCTCTCTTTCTTTCATTTTCTCTCTGTTTTTTTTTCTCTGTTTATTTGTATGTGTGTCTTTGTCGTGTTTTTATCTCGAGTTTTTTTTTTCTTCTCCCCCCTACCCTCTATCCCTCTATCTATATCTCTATTGCTCTCTCTCTTTCTCTCTCTCTCTCTCTCTCTCTCTCTCTCTCTCTCTCTCTCTCTCTCTCTCTCTCTCTCTCTCTCTCTCTCTTTCTCTCTCTAACCCTCTCCCCTTTCTCTTTCTCTGCCCCCCCCCCCCCTATCCCCCGTCGAGTTCCAGCTGTTGCAGTACGCGCAGGTCATAGTCAAATGTGTATCCTCTTGACCTCGGCAGCAACACCTTTCTTTCTCTCAGGATAGAGGGGGGGGGAGCGGATGAAAATATGTGAACAAAGAGAAAGAGAGAGAGAGAGAGAGAGAGAGAGAGAGAGAGAGAGAGAGAGAGAGAGAGAGAGAGAGAGAGAGAGAGAGAACTAGAAAGAGCGAGAGAGAGAGGGAGAGATAAAAAGAGAGAAAAAGTAGAGGAACAAAGAGAAGGAGATGCAGAGCGATAGAGAAACCCATAATGAGACTCGTTCACAACAGAAGCTACCCGTTCCCTTTGCCGGAACTGAGCGGTTCAAAGCTTGCCCTCCAGACTTAGATCCTCAAGACAGTGGAACCTCAATGTTCCAGCTGACGAACTGACATCGCTTCAGCTTTTTACAGACTTCTTATTCCAAACTTATTCACGTTTTTTTTAATAATGTAACCGAATTATATTCTTTAGGTTAATCTATTCCGGGCAGAAGGAAAGAATCTTGCCATATGGTATATGTGGTATGTATACACCTGCCTGTACTGTTCTGCTCCATCTTGATGTCACTGATAAACCGACTTCTTACGGGGTGGAATTTCTTAAATCTATGGTGCTGAACTCATTGAAAATAAAAAGGGACACACATACTACATGATGTATACATCCATTTATATAGATATAGATAGATAAATGTGTATTTGTATATGTGTGTGTATGTGTGCGTGTGTATGTATATATGGAGAGAAAGAGAGGGAGGGTGGGAGTGAGAGGAAAGTAGGAACACCTTGACTGTGATAGACAGCAGCAATAACGACTTTTACGTGAGAAACTCTAAGACAAAGAAAGGTGGGAGAGAGAGGGGGAGTGGGAGAGGGAGAGGGGAGGGGGAGTAGGAGAGAGGAAGAGGGGAGGAGGAGTAGGAGAGAAGTGGGGAGGGGGTGAAGTAGGAGAAGTGGGAGAGGGAGAAAAGGAGGCGGAGTGGGAGAGGGAGAAAGAAAAGAGAAAAGAGTGAAGGTAAAGAGGGTCAGTGGGAAGCGAGAAAGAGGGAAAGGGTTAAGTGAGAAGACTCTCAAAAAGGA
>NW_028234418.1:26649720-26652220 GCF_977035675.1 Penaeus japonicus
GTGTGTGTGTGTGTGTTGTGTGTGTGTGTGAGTGTTTGTTGTATTGAGTGTGTAGTGAGTGTTAATAGTGTGAGGTCCGAGTGTGTGTGTAGTGCTGAGTGTTCTGAGATGTATTCGTTTGTGTGTGTGTCGTGTGAGTGTTGTGTGTTTAGTCGTGTATGAGTGTGGTGTGTGTGAGGTGTCATGTGTGTGTGTGTGTGTGTGTGTGTGAGTAAGTTCTTGTGTGTAGTGTGTGTGTGTAGTGAGTGTGTGTGATGTGTGAGTGTCTGATGTGGTGTATGTGTATGTGTGTCTGTGTGTGTTGGAAGTCTGTGTAGTGTGTGTTCATGTGATAGTGTGTGTGTTAGTTGTGTGTGAGTTGTGTGTGTGTGTGTGTGTCTATTTAATTCGATATCTGCATATATATATATATTCTATGTAAACTCTCTATATTAACATATATAAAAAATCTAAATTAAAAAAATATATATCATAACATATTATATATATATATATATATATCTATATTAATATATTACAATATATATATATAAAATATTAACATATCATATCCAACCCAATACTCAATATAACTAAACTATATATATAACTATATATATCAATATTGTATATATAAGTATTATATATAAATATATATATATATTTCTATATATATATTTCTATATTATATATTATGAATGAAATATATACTATATATCATAAATGCTTATAACTACAGACACACACACATCCCACACGCACACACACAACATACACACATCACACACACACACACACCCCACACACACTGCACACACACACACAACACACACACACACACATCTACATTACACAGATAACCATATATCTCAAATATATATATATATATATATTTATGTATATTTTATAATATTATATAGTCTATATCATATTTACTATATTATCTATATGAATTATATATATATATATATTTTTATATATTATATATATATATATATATGTGAGTGTTGTGTGAATTGTGAGCTTGTGTGTGTAATATATATATATAAATATATAAATATAATATATATATATGTGTGTGTGTATATATATGTGTGTTGTATAGTGTGTGAGTCGCTGTGTGTGTGATATAGTAATTAATATGGTGTGTGTGTGTGCTGTAGTGTGAGTGCGTGTTTGTGTCAATATATATGTATAATATTATATATATAGATATTATATATAAACTATATATATATATATATATATATACAGATATAAATATATATATAATATCATATAGATATATATATAAATATATATTATAACCAATATTCTATATATATATCAATATATATCTAGAATATATATTATATATATAAATATATATATATACTGTGTGTGTGTGTGTGTGCGTGTGTGTATGCGGGTGTGTGCGTGTATTTCGTTGCAATTTGCATAATCGTGAATTTATGTGTATGTTGCCATGTATTGTATGTCGTCAAGACGGAACGCCTCCGGAAGTGGAGGGAAGGGGAGGGAAGGGGAAGGAAGGGGAGGGAAGGGGAGGGAACGCCTCGGGAAGTGGAGGGAAGGGGAGGGAAGGGGAGACCGGAGAGAGGACTGGAGGGGGAAGGATTGCGTTGTCCCACCAACCATTATACCTTCCTCTCGCCCTCCCCTTCCCCCTCCCATCTCCTCCCTTACTTATTCTCCGCTCCCATCTTAATAACCTCCCTCCCCCCCCCCCCATCTCCTCCTCACCCCTTTCCATCCTCCTCCACTTCCCCATTCACCCTCCCCTTCCCTTAGTTCAATACCCTCTTGTCCCTCCTCCCTCCTTCTCCACTGCCCCCCTCGCTCCATTTCACCCCCCCCCCTTCCTCCTTTTATCCCCTTTCTCCAATCCCCTTACATTACCCCTCCTGATTCTCCCCTTCCACCTAACTGGATACCCCCTCCCCCTTGTTTCCCCTATATCTTTCTCCTCCCCCTTCCATTCCAATATCTCAATATCCCCACCCCCATCCCTTCCTCACCTCTCCTATACCCCCTCCCTCATCCCTCCCTCTCCCCTCCCCACCCTCCTCCCCCCATGATGACCCCTCCCCTAACTTTCCCTCCCACCCCACCCCTTCATACCACCACCCTCCCCTGCCCCTCCCTCCCATCCCCACCCTCCCCCATGATGACCCCTCCCCTAACTTTCCCTCCCACCCCACCCCTTCATACCACCACCCTCCCCTGCCCCTCCCTCCCATCCCCATCCCCATCCCCACCCTCCCCTACCCCTCTCTCCCTCCCAACTCCACCCTCCCCCGCTAACTCCCGTTGCTGAGGTCGCCGCGGCAGCAGTTCCTTCCCGGCGCCGTTGCGTAAAGTCGAGTGCACATGCAACTCCGGCAGGATACTTTCGCAACGGACGCTTCGTCCTTCGCTCGCTCGCTCTACTCTTCTCTTCGATTGGGCTTTTGTTATTTTATTCTTTCTTTTTTCTCCTCTTCTTTTTTATTTCCCCCTCTTCCTCTTCTCTCTCTTTTTT
>NW_028234418.1:26659720-26662220 GCF_977035675.1 Penaeus japonicus
TCTCTCTTGCCTTTTATTTTTTATCTTGATATATATCATTCCCACAAAGGGAAGAGAGAAAGAGAAAGTGAGAAAAAGGCAGGGATTAAAAGTGACAAAAGAGAGAATGAGAGCGATTAGAGAGCGATAGGGGAGAGAGAAATAGAGGATGATAGAGAGAGAGAGAGAGAGAGAGAGAGAGAGGGAGGGAGGGAGGGAGGGAGAGATATAGATAGATAGATAGAGAGAGAGAGAGAGAGATGAGGGGGGGGGGATATAGACAGATAGATAGATAGATAGATAGATAGAGAGAGAGAGAGAGAGAGAGAGAGAGAGAGAGAGAGAGAGAGAGAGAGAGAGAGAGAGAAAGAGAGAGAGAGAGATAATGGAAGTCGCAGTATCAAAGAACCTCATCATGAAAGCCAAGGTTACTGTTAGATCACTACGAATTCAACCTTCATCTTACTGAGATAAAAAAAAGAAAAGAAAAAGAGAATTATTTAGTGTATATGAAAATGGAAAGGATGAAAAAAATGTAATATTAAATATAAAAAAGAAAGAAAGAAAAGAAAAAGAAAGATGAAAGAAAATAAAATATATAAGAAAATAAAACTGTAAAGATAATCAAGAAAAACATGAAAAGAAAAGAGAACAGTAAAGACGAAGAAGAAAATCAGAGAAAGACAAAAGAAAAAAAGAAAATTCAGAAAAAAATGACAGAAAGAGAAAGAGAAAAATATAAAAAAAAGAAATCGAAGGAACGTAAGTCCATTTTTTTAAAGACAGATAAGGAAAGAGAGAGGAGAGCAGAAGAGGAGGAAAATTAACGAGATAAAATGAGAAGAACGGAAGGAGAAGAAGAAAGAGAGAGTAGAGAAAAGTAGAATAGAAAAACGAAAGGAAAGTAAAAGAGAGATTATGAGAAGGAGGGAAAAAAGGAAGGTGAAAGAACGGAGAAAGAAGTGGGAAAGGGAAATAAAAATAAAAAAACAAGAAATGGGAAAGACTGAGAGAGGGAAAGATAAGAAGTGGGAAACAACGGGAGAGAGAATAAAAGAGAGAGAGAGAGAGAGAGAGAGAGAGAGAGAGAGAGAGAGAGAGAGAGAGAGAGAGAGAGAGAGAGAGAGAGAGAGAGAGAGAGAGAGAGAGAGAGAGAGAGAGAGAGAGAGAGAGATAGATGGATAGATAGATAGACAGAGAGGAGGAGATATGATAGATTATATGAGGATGGATTTTTGGATGGATATTTAACGGGAGTTAAAATCAATTCGAGATGAGAGAGAGAGATAAAGGAGTGAGATAGATAGAATAGAAGAGAGAAGAGAGTATTGAAGAGGATGAAGGGAGAATCACTCACAATACTTCTTTAGTCCCACCTATGATAAGGAGAGAGAGAGAGAGAGAGAGAGAGAGAGAGAGAAGAAGGGGACAAGGGAGATACGAGATAAGGATTACCGAGCGAGGGAGGAGAGAAAGATGCGAAGAATCCTCACGGGACGCAGGTTTAAGTTTGATGAATGCCTGTTGACCTTTCGCTCCTTGGATGGAGACGGAGATAGGAAGCGAAGGATGCTCCGTCTCTCGCTCTGTGTGTGTGAGCATTTGTCTCGCTCTCTCTCAGTCTCTCCTTTTTTGTCACTTTTTATCTCACATTCTTTCTCCCCCCCCCCCTCTCTGTCTCTCTTTAGTTTCTCTCTCTCTCTCATCATCTCCTCATCTCTCTCTCTCCTCCTTCTTCTCTCTCCTGTAGTTTTCTCTCTCGCGTCCCTCTCTCTCTCTCTCTCTCTTCCTCCGCACACTCTCTCTTCATCTCTCTCTTCCTCTCTTCCTTCCGCTCTCTCTCTCTCTCCTTCGTTCTCTCTCCCTCTCGCTCTCTCTCTCCTCTCTCTCTCTCACGTCCCTCTCCCCCTCTCTTCCTCTCTCTCTCTATCTATCTATCTCTCTTTAGTTTTCTCTCTCTCTCTTTCTCTCTCTCTCTCTCTCTCTCTCTCTCTCTCTCTCTATCTATCTATCTATCTATCTATCTATCTATCTATCTATCTATCTATCTATCTATCTATCTATCTATCTTTTTCTTTCTCTTTCTCTCTCTCTCTATTGCACCCTCTCTCTCTCTCCCTATTACCCTCTCTGTCTCTCTCTATTGCCCTCTCTCTCTCTCTCTCTCTCTCTCTCTCTCTCTCTCTCTCTCTCTCTCTCTCTCTCTCTCTCTCTCTCTCTCTCTCTCTCTCTCTCTCTCTCTCTCTCTCTCCCTCTCTTTCTCACGCTTTCTCTCACTCTCTCACATTCTTTCTCGCTCTTTTTCCTTCCCTACCTCCATCTCCGTCGATGTGTATGTCTTTTCCCCCTCTTTTCTATCAATATGCGTGTGTCTGTCTCCCCCCTTATTCCTTCCCCCTCTTATGTCCGTTTGTGTTTATGTCACCCCCCCCCTCCCCCTCTTCTCTTCCCTTCCGTCTCTCCCAAATTTTCCAATTTCTTAAGATCAGCCCAGCCTTCCTAACCTTTCCTTCCCAGGTCA
>NW_028234418.1:26687220-26689720 GCF_977035675.1 Penaeus japonicus
ATATCTTATTATTAAACCCTCTTACTTATTACCCTTTATTCTTAATTATATCACATACAATACTTTCTTTTGGAATTCTTATTTGCTCTGAAATATCTTGCTTATTATATCTTGCTCTTTATATCTACACCATACTGCTGTCTACTGTTTATCCAACCTCTTTCCAAATAGGGCTTCAGTTGCATCTTGGTAAACCTATTTTGTGGTGTTCTGCTCATTATACTTTTCTCTCTTCATGAAGAATAACACTCTATATATATATGTATGTATGTATCTCTCTCTCTCTCTCTCTCTCTCTCTCTCTCTCTCTCTCTCTCTCTCTCTCTCTCTCTCTCTCTCTCTCTCACTCACTCTCTCGTCCTTCTCTATCCCTCATCATTTTCTTCCCTCCATCATTTGGCCAGACATGACGTAATCCCTCAGTGCTGCCATCTCTCGGGAGCACCTGTAATGACGGGCTTTCGGATCCCTTCATCACGAATCCCGAGCTGGACTTCCACTCGCCGCCGCGCCGCTCCGCCCGCCATCGCGCCCGCACAAATGACACGGAAAGCGCAGCACTAAATTCCCGGTTAGGGCCCTTGCGGGAGAGCTCCTCGTGCCGCGCCGAGCGTCATTTACCGGCGAGGTCGATCATGAACGTAATGAAGATGTGGCCAGGTGAACTCCTCACGCCGGGCAATTATCCAGGTGAGACGCCTCGCCTAGCGGCTTCGGAAGCGCTCTCGAAGACCCGGGGATCCTACAGTAATAGATTTCTTCCAGACTTGGTCGTGCAGGAGCCGGGAGGGAGGGGGAGGGGGCCTAGGGAGAGGAAGAGAGGGATTGGGAGGAGGTGAAGGAGGAAGGGGAAGGAGGAGGAGAATATAGAATGGGAGAGAGGGGAAGGAAATGAAGTGAGGGATAGAGAGAGGAGAAAGGAAAAAGGGAGGACGTGAAGGGATAAGAAGTGAAGAAGGAGAAGGTGTGTGTGGGGGGGGGGGGTAATGGGGTGAAAAATATCGGAAAGAGGAAGAGGAGGCGAAAGGAGAAAGGGAAAGAAACGGAAGAAGAGAGAGAGAGAGGAAGTCAAAACAGAAAGACCAGGATATGAAAAAGAAAATGACTTGGGCAATCAAAATATAAAATGATGGATTCATAGATAAACGTACAAAAAGATAGTCAGAGAGATATTCGAGACTAAAGGCGACGAGAAGAGCGAAAGTTATTCACTGTAGCATTTGTGTAATACATACAGTACAAGATTTTCAAACACCGTCTCCCTCGTGTCTCTAAAATCACAAACCAAACCAGTCACTGAAAAATTTTATAGACACCGTTGAACACCGTGGCAAAGCGAATGAGCCGGCTTTGGCAGCAGCTGGTTCGTTCGTGCATGATTGCATGATCCAACATGGCATTTACATCTTCAGTGCAGAACTCTAGTGGCGCTCGGGAAATCCATAATGTTTGACGCTCTGACATAACTCCATGGCAGAACCTTTTTCATAGTGACTAAGAAATACAATTTCTTTTAGAACTTTTTAGATTTTTTTTCTGTTTTTCTATTCTATTTGAATTGTTTTTTTTTTTTTCATATACCCTAGGCACACCTATTTATTCACTTATCTAGTTAGTTTCATAACTCTTAGTAATACCTTTTTCTTTTTCTTTTTTTCTTTTTTGTCATAACTCTTAGGACCATATTTATTTCTGATTTCACCTTAACTCACATGAACTCTCTTCTATATAACTCTTAGATATAATATTATCCCTGTCTCTTGATAACAGAGAGACGTACATTTTTCATAACTCTCAGGAACACGGATTTCTTTCTCTTTTTTTCCGTAAAAGATAAACACCTTCCACCCCCCCCCCCCTTTAATTAAGCATCATCAAAGAGCGTAATATAGCCGGCCACTTCGAAGGAGTCGGATTTCACGGTGTAATTAACGCATTCTTTGTGATTTTCTTTTCTGGTTTCTCCTTTGTTTTTGTTTTTTCTCTCTTCTGTTTTTTTTTCTCTCTCTCTTCTGTTTTTTTGTAATTGTTTTTTTGACACTTTCCTTTCTTTTTCTTTTTTTCTGTATTTGTTTCTGTTTTGTCTCTATTTTTATTCTCTTTATTGGATGTTCTTGAATTATTGATTCATTTCATTTTTTCTTTCTGTTCTTTCTTCGTATTTTTTGGCATTTGTTTTGTTTATTTCTTTAGGCTTTTTTTTTCTTGAATTTTTTGCTTTTCATTTCTGTCCTTCCTTTCGTCTTTTTTCTATTTAGCTGTATTTCTTATTTTCTTTCTCTATTTTTTCTTATCTTTTTCTGGCCCTTTCGCTTTTGGTTTCCTGGAAGAGCTTCAATGCGGCCATAAATGCCTATCCAATTTTGGAATAGGTGGATTTTTTTTCTCTTATGAATAATGTGGAATTGAAGGTCGAAAAAAAATATCAATTCGTCTTACAAAATAGGATATTTGGTTTAAGAAAAAAGAAAAAAAATATGTAACTCGGATTTGTTTTTTA
>NW_028234418.1:26704720-26709893 GCF_977035675.1 Penaeus japonicus
CCCTCATTATCATCCTCGCTTCCCCCTTCCCCATCTTTCCTCCTATTCCATCCCCCTCCTCCTTATCCTATCCCCCTACCTCCTACCCCACCCCCCTTCCTCCTACCTCTTATCCTATTCCCTTTCCCCTTAGCCCATCCCCCTCCCCCTTCCCCCTGCCCCATCCCTACCAGCCTATTCCCCTTCCCCCTGCCCCATCCCCCTTCCCCCTACGCCATTCCCCTTCCTCCCACCCCACCCCCATTCCTCCTACCCCATCCCCCACCCCGCTTCTCACCCTTCCCTTCCCTTCCCTTCTCCTCCCCCATCCCACCCCCACCCTTACGCGTGTTGCCTGAATAATTTTTGTCCAGCTCGAGTGTTCAGCTCTTTCTCGGAGCTCCGGATAATCCCCAAATGGCAGAGTCCGGACTTACAGGCCGCCAATTTGCAGTGCGGCCGGTCAGTGTCCTGTTAGGATGGATGGGGATGGAGGAGGAGGGAGGGCAGGAAGGAGAGGGGAAGAGGAGGAGAGAGGAGGGAAGAGTGAAGGGATGGGAGGAAGAAGGAGGGGGAGGAAGAGGAAGGGAGGGAAGGTTGGAAGGGGGGAAGAGGAAGGAAAAAGGGGAAGGATGAGAAAAAGGAGGGGAAAAAGAAGGAAAGAGAAGTTAAGGAGGGGAAGAGGATTATAAGGAGGTGGAGGAAGAGAGAAATGAGGAGAGTGAGAGGAGGTGGAGAAAAGGGAGGGGAAGAAAGGAAGAAGAGGTGGAAGGGGAGGGAGGGGGGAAGAGATGGTCTATCTGGGAAAGAGGAGGGGAAGAAAGGAGATCATATCGAATGATGGATGAATTACGACATGAAAAATGGCGACGGAAATTGATGGACTCGTGATCGAGGAGAGCAGTTGAAGACGAAGAGGAGGAATAGAAACCCCGGATCGGAAGAACGCGCGACGAAAGCAGGAAAAAAAGAGCCATCAGAGAAGAAGGGAAAAGGCAAAGAGAGGAGATGACTCGTCAAGCATTATCTCCGAGAGAAGGAGGACAAAAATGGGAAAGTGAAAGAGACCAAAAGAAAATACTGCTTCACAGCGAGATGGTTAAACTGAAGGTCTAGATCCAGAGTCGAGGGAGATTGAAAACAAAAAAACGGGGAACCAGAAGAGACAGTAGAATAAAGAAAGAAGAGAAGGAGAATGGAGAAAATTAGCCGATCCTCGTAATATCCTTGTATGGGTCTTCCTGATCTTGCGGGGTCTCTTGCAAGTTAATTGATATTCATCATAGAAACTTTAATTTGCATTCCTGCTGCACTCGTTCTTCTCCTCGTCAGGCGAGAGCTGGAGAGCCGCCCACCCGATGCACACAAGACGACGTCAAGATAAGGATGTCCTCGACCTGTGTATGGAGGGAGCGAGGGAGGGAGGGAGGGGGGAGGGGGGGAGGGAGGGGCATCAGCGCGCAGGATTCCTGACTCTACACACCACCTCCATTAGGACACAGTAACGGCGTAGCGCAGATGCTGCACATGCATTCATGAGCGCTCAGAGGCTTAATATGCAATCAGCAGATGCCTCAGCCCTCTTAGTTGCAAGTGGGGGATGAATAGTAATAAACAGTTATGGCATTAGCCTGTTAGACGACTTACTCATGGAACCGCATCTGATGGATGGCCTGAAACCACAGAAGTCGTCGGAATTATGACTTTCCTTTGTGCCTAAATTAGTACCTTTCTTTTGTACATGTATTATCATTTATTCTATGTTGCGCTTTTCTCTGTTGTCGGGAAGAGCCACGCACCTGACGGAGACCATTGCAAGGATGCCGGCGACGACCACGGCGAATACTGTGTGTCTCATTTCATGTTTATGTGGCAGATTCTTTTAATAAAAAATTATTCGCCGAAATAGAATATACAATCTTCTGGTCTAAAACAAAAGGTGGTGAAAATGAGCTCTCTCTCTCTCTCTCTCTCTCTCTATCCATCTATCTATCTATCTATCTTTCTCTCTATATTCCGAAGTGGCAGCAACAGCATCTAACATGGGAGAGAGCACGTGCCAAAGTTGACACTGAGCCTGAAGCAAGCGAAGTCAGCAGCCCCACCCGCCCGACTGACCACAATCAGGAATGCTCTGCTGACCCTCCGTCTAGTCAAAACAAAGCCTATTCTGTCATTATTACTATCATCATTGATACCATCATTATCATCACTACAATGATTCTTGTATTGCTATTAATGGCATTGTCATCATTATCCTTACTAATATCATTATCATTGTTGTTATCACAATTACTATTTGATATCATTATAATCACCATTATTGTTATTACTACCATCATTATCATCATCCGCTTTACCTTTATCATTGTGATTATCACTTCCATTATTATTATTATCATTATCCTTACTGTTGTTATTATCATTATTATCATTTTTATATCCTATATTACACGTTCATTGGAACCTAATTACTCGTATATCATTTGATCAAATCAGTTATACTCTAGACAATTTCTTGTTTAGTTTCTCCGGAATTGGTCCTAATCCTAAGAAGTAGTCTTAATAAACTAGAGAGAGAGAGAGAGAGAGAGAGAGAGAGAGAGAGAGAGAGAGAGAGAGAGAGAGAGAGAGAGAGAGAGAGAGAGAGAGAGAGAGAGAGAGAGAGAGAGAGAGAGAGAGAGAGAGAGGGAGGGAGGGAGGGGGGGAGGGAGGGAGGGAGAGAGAGAGAGAGAGGATTGTAAATAGATAGAGAGAGAGAAAGAGGGAGAGGGGGGGTAGATAAATAGAGAAAGAGTGGAGGTAGAGAGAGAGAGAGAGAGAGAGAGAGAGAGAGAGAGAGAGAGAGAGAGAGAGAGAGAGGGTTGGGTAAATAGATATATATACTAATCTGCTGTGAAGAAGACAACGAATATAACAAAAACAAGCAGTAATTAATTAAAACAAAAGAAGATCCGTCGCGCTTTACGAACACTTCCGGTATATCAGATAGGGTGTCTAGAGAGAGAGAGAGATAGAGAGAGAGTGAGAGAGAAAGAGAGAGAGAGAGAGAGAGAGAGAGAGAGAGAGAGAGAGAGAGAGAGAGAGAGAGAGAGAGAGAGAGAGAGAGAGAGTTTGCAGAGGTTCGGCTGCGGTGTCCGGCGAGCCAATCGAATTGGCTCGAGGAGTCCAAAGAGAATCAGCTGCCAATGCGCCGGCTTGTCACACATGTCTCTTTTTCGTTCTCGTTTCTCTCGGTGGTTCTCTTTCCCCCCCCCCCTCTCTCTCTCTCTCTCTCTCTCTCTCTCTCTCTCTCTCTCTCTCTTTCAGTTCCTTAAATTTCGTTTCCATCTCTCTTGCACACTCTTCCTCGAGAAGAGAGAGAGAGAGAGAGAGAGAGAGAGAGAGAGAGAGAGAGAGAGAGAGAAAGAAAGAAGAAAAGAGAGAGAAAGATACATTCGCAAAACCGAAGACTTGTAGGAATAGAAGAGGAGGAGGGAAAAGGGGAAAGGAGTGTGTGTGAGTATGTGTGTGTGGGGGGAGGGGGAGGGGGAGGTAGTGCCCAATACGAGATGTCCCCGTCACTTCCGCGGATTTTGCGTCACTTCTTCCGTCGCGGCGAATCGTCGTGGCTTTCGTTACGGCGCGACGGTTTCGATTCTCCGGGATATTTTTTTTCTTCTCGTTTGGGTTAATTACCTTTCGTTATGGGGAAGGTAATGGGATTTCTAATGGTATTAGGGATGATGGTGATTCGATTAGTGATGATATTTCTTTCAATATTTCTTTCAATGTCAAATTAAAACTATTAGTGATGATAATAGCGGTAGATGATAATAACAAGAATACTGTTATTGATGATATTGATCATATCTTAATGTCAATAATATAATATCAATGATAATATCAATAATGAAAATGATAAAAGTAAAAATGATGATAATAATGATTGCAACAATGACATCGGCATTAACAATATTGTTAATATCAATTATAATAGTAATGATAATAGCAGTGATGATAGTAATGATAATAACAGCAATAGATGTAATGATTGGAATGATAATGGTTATAATGGTAAGAATGAGCATAATGATGATGATGATGATGATGATGATAATAATAATAATAATGAAAATAATGATAACAATGATGATAATGATAATAACAATAATAAGAGTAATAATGATAATGAAGACAACGATAATGATAATAATAATGAAAACAATAACAATAATGATAATAATGATAATGACATTGACGATAATGATAATAATAATGGAAATAATAACAATAAGGATAAAAATGATAACAATATATGGTGATAACAACAGCAACAGCAATATTAATGATGGTAATAATGCAACCACCGAATAACAATAATAATGATGATGATGGTGATGATGATGATCAATAATAACAATAAAGACAATAATAATAATGATAATGATGTTAGTATAGTGATAGTAACAATAATAACAGAAATGATGGCAATGATGATAACGATACTGACAATCATGATAATGATAAGAATGAGAATTTTGTTACCGATATTCATGAAATGTTTATAATGATTAAAAGAAAACAATAATGATAGTGATACTAAAGATAACATTGATAACAACAGCCACAACACGAGTAATGATCATGATAACTAGTGATATCGGATGATGAGATTCATCATATTGATAACGATAGTAACAATAGGAATTACGATAATAATGACAACAATGTTAATGATAATGATAATAGGATTAACGAGATCAATGATAATGGTGATAATGGAAATGAATACGAGAATGATAAAGTCAACATATTAGCAACAACAATGAAAATAGTAAAATTTGAAATAGTAATTGCTTAAAAAAATAATGGTGATGAAATAAAAATACTAGTAAAATTATAACAAGGATAACGATTATAAAAATAATGTATGTTTGTATAAATCAATGTGTATATGTATGTATGATAAATGTATGTATATTATGTACAGTATGTATGCTAAATGTGCGTATATATACCGTTTATATAGAAACGGCAAAGGTTTGCGACCACCGATACAGAAGACCTAAACCACTATATCACAAAATACCTCAGTTTTTCTCCTGTCGAAGTGGTCCGGCTTGGCAATAAACGGACCATCCTGTCTAAATCTAAGTACGGTTATCCTTATCTCTTGATATCTCATGATTACCCTTCACACGGGCTGAATAAA
>NW_028234418.1:26714993-26717493 GCF_977035675.1 Penaeus japonicus
CATCATCGTTATAATGATTATCAATAGTATCATTATCATCAATATCAGTATTTTTATCATAATCAATATTTTCTTCTTTACTGTTATTATCATCACTGTCATAATCATCATTATTATCTGTTTACAATTATCCTAATTATTATCTTTCCTATCATTATCAGAGTATCATCTTTACTATAATTAGTATCATTATCATTCTCCTTGCGATTATTATCATATGATCATTG
This sequence comes from Penaeus japonicus, assembly GCF_977035675.1. Taxonomy (NCBI): domain Eukaryota; kingdom Metazoa; phylum Arthropoda; class Malacostraca; order Decapoda; family Penaeidae; genus Penaeus; species Penaeus japonicus. The sequence goes on from NW_028234418.1 coordinate 26,715,221, forward strand.
TCATTTTATTACCACTTTGCTTATCATTTTCATTATTATCATTATTCTTCATCATTATCATTATCTCCTTCCTTGTCTTCTTTTCTCTCCTTTCCCTCTTCCTCTTTTTTTCTGCTCCTTATCTTTCTTCTCTTTTATTTTCTGTTTCCTATCTATTTCTTGTTCCCTTGATTTTTCTCCTTACTAAACTGATTTTTTTTTGTTTTGTTTTTTTCTCTCCCTCTCTTTTTCTCCCTTCCCCCTCTCGTTCTCTCGCTCTCTCTTTCTCTCTCTACCTCATCCTTTTGAGATGTATGTCTCAAAAGTCAAAAAGTTTCTTTCTTTCTCCCTCCCCCCTCTCTCTCTTGCTCTATCTCTCTTTCTCTCTCTCTCTCTTTCTATCTCACTCATCCTCTCTCTCTCTCTTTCCATTTTTTCTTTTCCTCTGTAGCTTTATTTTCCTTCTTCTTTGTCTTCTTCTTTTTTTCATTTCCTTACGGTTTTCTTACCCTCTTTTCTTTTTGTTCAATACTTCCATTCTATTAATTAACTTTGGTCTTTATCTCCTTCCATCGTAGATACCAAAGTCGCGTGACATCAAAGTCTCCTTGCTTGGTATTTATTTTTTTCAGATAAAATTGTTTCCGTCCTTCTTTTGGATTGGATAATCAACCTTACGACTCGTGACAATACGGTCGATGATTAGCGAGCTTCTCAGACTAGCGGCTCCCGAATTTTTTCACATTATTTCGACCTTCCGTCTGGTTATCATAAGGCCAAATTCCTTGACCTCCGTGACGCCCGGATAATTGGCAGACGATTCCGTGCGGACCGAGCCGAAAGCGGGGTAATTAACATAGGCCTTAAACACCTGGAATAAATCTGTGTCCCGTTGGTTAATTCCGGGGCTACATCGCCTCGTCCCCCCCCCCCACTCCTCCACCACGCCGTCCCCCCTTTTTACCTCCCCTCTCTTCTTCCCGCCCCGACCCACCCCCTCTTCCTCCGCGAACCGGAAATAATAAAGACGAGGGCCGCGGCCGGATACCGGGGGCGCTTCCGTAACCTGGCGCTGTTCGGTCACGCTCGGTGGGAAGGCACGCGGCGGCGTTTTGTCTGCGGGAAGGAAATCCCCGCTGGTGACCGGGGGCGGGGGGAGAGGGGGGAGAGGGGGGAGTAGCCAAAGATATAACGCACATGTGTACATGAATATATACATATACGTACATACATACATACATATACATACACACACAGACACACACACACACACACACACACATAGATTTATATACAAACATATAAATATATGTCTATATATATATATATATATATATATATATATATATATATATATATATATATATATATATGCATATAAACATATTAATAGATTTAAGCAGTTAGCCCTGTCTAACTGCTCGCCTTGGGTCACTGGACGTGCTTCTGAGTACACCCCCCCCCCCTTTCCAAAAGCAAGGCGGAAGTAGTCGGAGGGCCAGCGGCTTAAAATCTCTTAAATTCAATCAACAATTTTGTCTTTCTATTCTTACGTATATCTGTCTATGAAACTGCCTCCCTTTTCCTCGCAGAGTGAATGGAAAAAGAAGATAAAGATAGAAAGATATATTCAAATACAAACACATATATATACATATATGTATATATGTATATATATGTATATATGTATATATATGTATATATATATATATATATATATATATATATATTATAATATATATATATATACTATTTATATATATATATAAATTGATATATATATATATATTATATATATATATATATTATATATATATACATAATATATATATATATATTATATATATATTTTTTATATATAATATAATATATATATATTATATATATATATATATGTGTGTGGTGTGTGTGTGTGTTGTGTGTGTATTTAGTTGTGTGTGCGTGTGCGTGTGTGTGTGTGTGTATGCATTTATATATATAATATTATATATATCTATATTTATATATAATATAGTAGTATATATATAATATTTATTTATTATATATATATATATTCATAGATATATATATATATATATATGACTTTTATATATATATTCATTATACACACATATACATACAGATATATACCGAGAGAGAGAGAGAGTAGAGAAAGTAGGAGAAGAGACGAGAGAGAGGAGAGGGGGGCGGAGACGGGGAGAGGTAGGAGGCATGATGGGGGTGGGGCGTTGGGAGAGGAGGGGAGGGCGAATGGGGGCGGATAGGTGGTGTGGGGGAGACGAGGGTGTGTGGTG
>NW_028234418.1:26722493-26724993 GCF_977035675.1 Penaeus japonicus
TATCATTCAAGTGAGATGCTGTAAAATTAATATGCTTATCGAGTTTATGGAGCTGCCAAGTATTCACTTCCTTCAGGTACAGTTATTTTCGTTTTTGTTTCTGTTTCGTATCTGTTCTAAATCTATATCATTGACGTTGACCTCCACTCACCTCCCCCCCCCCTCTCCCTATTCCCTTCTTCCTCTCTCCTTCCTCCATCCTTTTTGCATTGGTTCTCACAGTCTCCTGGGCGTTTTTTTTCAGTGGTTGTTAAATATAAATGAGAACGAGTAATTCTAGGATGGAGAATGAATTATCTTATTTCCCCTCTCCTTCTCTCTCTCTCTCTCTCTCTCTCTCTCTCTCTCTCTCTCTCTCTCTCTCTCTCTCTCTCTCTCTCTCTCTCTCTCTCTCTCTCTCTCTCTCTCTCTCTCTCCATCTCTCTCTCCTTCTCCTTTCTCCACTCATCCTCCGTCTATCACTATTTCTGTGATCTAAAATCTGACCCGAGTTATTAGCCTCCATCGTCTTCAGTTTTTTAGCCTTGGGATTTTCTTTCCCGCACAAAAAAGCGAAAACAGAAAAAGTGACAGAAAAAGATACAAGACAGAAAAAATCACGACACAAAAAGTCCAGAAAAAAAGGCTTTTGCGAGCAGGTAGAGCTAAAAATGGCTCTTCACTTCGGGTCAATTCACAGGTTTCTCTTTTTGTGATTGATTTTGAAACAAGAAGCTCGATCGGTAGCCAGCTTCATCGATAGGAGATGGCGGTAGAGAGCGTAGTAACCAGAGCGAGAAGAGGTGTGCAGAGATATTGATAATCACGGGGAGACATAAGAGATGGGATTGGTTTGTACACAAGAGAGAGCATACACAGAGGCATACCGGTACAGTCATGCGCACACAAACACACACAAATGCACAAACACACACACACAGACAAACACAAACAAAGAAACAAACAAAAACATACAGACAAACACAAACAAAGAAACAAACACAAACAAAGAAACAAACAAACACATACTTACAACTAAACACCGACAGGAACACACACACACATACACACACACAGACATGTACACACAGTTGTCTCCAAGAAAGCTGTTTTGGAGCAAGTCATGGAAGGTAATTTCTTCCTTCTTCTACTTCTTCTCTTCTCATACCCCCCTCCCCCCCCACCACCTCCTCCTCCTCCTCCTCCTCCTCCTCCTCTCCTGCCTACCTCGCCCTCCTCTACCCCACCACCTTCTCCTCCTCCTCCCCACTCTATCTCCTCCTCCTACCCCACCTCTTCCTCCTCCTCAACCCCACCACCTCCTCTTCCTCCTCTCCCCCACCTCCTCTTCCTCCTCTCCAACTCCCCCAGGGGAAAAAATAATAATCATGAAAAAAAAGAAAATATATAAAAAGAATACCATGATCCCGTTATTTCAGTCGATGTTCTATCTTATGTTATTATCATTTTTTTTTTTTCAGCGACGTGGCTAGTTCGACGAGGAAAGAGAATTAGAAACCGAAAGAAAAGGCGAACTAGAAACAGGGAGAGAAAGAGGAGGAGAAGGAGAAAGGAGAGAAAGAGATATAAAAAGAGAAAGAGCAAGGAGAGAAAGAGAAACCGAAAGAGGAGAAAGAGAATGAGACTGAGAAACTGAAAGAAGAGAAAGGAAGAAGAGGTTAGAAGAGAGAGTGGAAGAGAAAAGGACCAAGAGAAGAAAGAGGAAGAGAAAGAGGAAAGATGAGACGGAAGAGGAAGAGAAAGAGAAGTGTAGAACAAAAAGGAACATAAAGAGAAGGGAAGGAAATAAGAAAAAAAAGGAGAAAATGGAAGAGAAAAAGAAGAAGAGAAAGAAGAAGGAAGGAGAAGAGAAAGGGAGAGAAGAAGAGGACAGAGAAAGGATTAGAAAGTGAAGGAGAGAAGGGAAAAAAAGACAAGGAAGATTACGAAGAAAGAGAAAGAGGAGGAGGAGGGGGAGGATAATAAGATAATAAGAAAAAAGATAGAGACAGACAGAGAGACAGACAGACATACAGGCGAAAATAGACAGATAGACAGAGAGACAGACAGGCAGAGAAGCAGACAAAGAGATAGAAAACACAGAGAGAGACAAAGAGACAGACAGACAAAGAAGCAGACAAAGAGTCGGACAGGCAGAAAGACTTAAAGATAGATACAGAAAGAGACAGAGAGACAGACAGAAAGAGAGAGACGGACAGACAAATAGACAGAAAGAGAGGGACAGATAGACAGAATGAGAATGAGAGACAGAGGGAGATAGACAAATAGAAGTACAAAAAACGAGGCAGAAAGAGACAGAGATACAGAATGAAACAGACAGACAGACTGACTGACAAAGTGAAAACATAACCAGCAATCTAATACATCAAGCATAAATCCTGTAATCTTGTCATCACTGTGAGATTAAATAAGATCAAGATATATTATATGCCATAAAAGAAGCAATCTTGAAATATAAAAGCAATAGATATAAGACTGACATTGAAATGATAATATTTGT
>NW_028234418.1:26767493-26772493 GCF_977035675.1 Penaeus japonicus
TTCTTATATATGTAGAATCAACTTAATGTATATTCTCATGCAAGGTATACATGTGCTGGTGATATGGATTTTCATTTAAAGATTTCATTGGGATTCTTCTTTTGACTTGATCACCATCACCACAATCATTATCATGACTATGGTGATTGTTGCTGTCCTATCTTGTATTTCATTATTGTTATTTATGTTATTGACGTCAATATCATTGTTGATATGATACTTATGACTGTTATTTCAGTTATAATAAACTGTACAACTACTATTGCTATTATTCTCATTATCATCATTGTTATTGTTATCCTTATTATTATTGTCAGTATCATTATCTTTATTATTGTTTTTATCATTACTATTTTCATCCTTTATTATTATCAGTAATATTATTATTATCAATATAATTTTTATCATTATCATTTTCATAATTTATCATTATAATTATCAATGTCATACCATCATTATCATTATCATCTTCACCATATTATCATTATCATTGTGATGATACTGATTATTATTATTACTATTACTATCTTATTATTCTTATTGCCATTATCATTGCTATCATCTTTATCATCCTTATCATTATTGTCACTACCATTATCATTATCATCGTTATCATTGCTATCATTATCATTATCATCTTCATCATCATTAGCATTGTCATTATGATTATTTTCCTTATCATTATAATATAATATGATATTACTATAGTTATTATGTCATCAGAATTATTTTTTTTCATTAATATTACTATGATCATCATTATCATCAGAATTATATTTTTTCTATCAATATCATTATTATTATCATCATTATAATTATCATTATTATTATCATTACTATTGGCATAGTTATTACAATCGTTATTAACATTATTATTATCATTATTGTCACCATTACCATCATGATTATCGTTATCATCGTTAACTGTTATCATAATCATGATTTAGTTTATCATCCTTTTTTCCTTTAGATTATTATCCGTGTTATTATCCTTTCCATGATTATATTTGTCATCATTATTATTGTTATCATATTATTATCATAATTGTTATTCATCATCATTATCATTACTATCATTGTGATTATTAATATCATCCTCTATAATGTTATCGTTGTTATTATCATTACTATCATAATTCTATCATAATTTTCATTATCATCATTATAATCTTATACTGTTATCATTATTTCTACTACTAATATTGCTACCAATACTTTGAGGGTTATTATCCCTTTTGTCATTTGCATACTTGTCATTATTGTTGATTTTGTTTGTTTCATGATCTTTCTTACCATTACTTATTTCACAGTTGCAGTTGTTATATTTTTATTCGCCTTTTGGAGACGGGTGACGTGAAATGCCGATGTGGGTGAACTTCGATTTCTTTTTTTACCTTTTTGTGTTTCAGAATAAGGTTAACAGTTATATCTAATGACTGATGATGGAAATTAACAATGCAGTTACTCTAATTACCGCAATATTCACTAATAATTTTAATCTAAAATACCAAACATAGACGGTACTACTCCCCCTAGCACCAACATTAAGGAAAGCCTTCAAAGACACCCATCCACAGAGCGATAGCACATAGCAAGATGCCGACCTCTTATTCTAAAGTACCGGCGGTGCAAGATATGCGGACAGAATGAGAAGAAGGTGAACCAGACCATATGCAGGAGTTGCAATGTTCCCCTGTGCCAATATTGCTGCTTTGTGCTGTGGCACTCGCAGTAGGCACAGGTCGTCTTCATTTTCTCCATCTCCGTGTTTTTTTGTTTTTCTTCTTCTTCCGATGGGATGGTGATTTCCTTAGTATTTGTTTACTAAAGTAATGAATAATAATGATGATAATAAAGTCGCATCTAGTTCTTTATTAAGATCTTATTCGATTACAATATTGAGAAAGTCTCTGAGATGGCACATATAAGCCTCATGATACAGCACAACGCTAGAACTACTTATGCTAAAGATATTCTAGCATCATAATGAGTTAATGAATGAGAGCGCGAAAGACCTCGATATGTATAATGTTCCATTCCTATTTTCTGAAATAAAACCTGTCTGGTGTACCATTCAAGTGGCACCAGTATCCGACAAATATATGCCCCGTATCTGACCAGTTACCTTTACTTAAAAAATAAATAAATAAATAAATAAATATAATGATGATAATAATTAATTATCAATATTCTTAGTCTATCGTATTTTCATTATTACTTCTATTGTCATTAATGCCTCCATTACCTTTATCATAGTTATCATCATTATTAATGTCATGGCTCTCGTTATTAACACAAAAGGAAATCAATTCTATATCAATTAAATAAATCTTCACAATAATGCAAGTATCACTGCCGTTGTCCTCATCACCCTGGATATAATCACATTAATCATATTGTGCTTACTGTGCTTTCATAATTATCACCATGTTTGTTATGCCAAATATAGTCATCACTTCATATAATCATCTCCTCACTGTTTTCGTTTTCCCTCTCTCATAATATCCTCTTTCTTCTGTGTGTATCATTACCAGTTTCGTCCGCTTCTCTTATTATGACTAGCTTGACGTCTGTGTATTTATCTTCTGTCTTTCGTCCTCTTCCTTTCCATCATCGGAGAGTTCCCTTATTCCCGATCCGCGTTTTATTACGAACAACATCGCATTTTTATCCTCCTTTATCTCCTCCTCCATCTGAGGGCACATATATCTTATTCCCCTTTTAGTGTCCCTTATCACGTTCATCCTCCTTTTCATTACATTTCATCTTCTCTCTTATGAATATTAACATTGCATTATATTTATCTTCTCTCCTAAGGACATCAATACTGCATTACATCTATCATTTCTCTTTCGCATTACCCATTAACATCATCGGACATTATCCCCTTTCCCCTTTCGTATCCTCAAAGTCCAACGATGTTCCCCCCGAGATAAGAACATTAATCCCCTCACAAAGTCCAATAACATTTGGAGAACTTTAATATCTATGCAATTATTAGAGCTGGAGGAATGTCTTGAGGAGAACAATCTACATAATTTCCTTGCTAGATAAACTGGTATTTTCTAGTGCAGGTCCCAGCAATTGGCGGTAATCAAGTTGTGGAAGCAAGTCATTTGAACTGATTAGGTGCTCCTGCTCTCCACAAAGGGGGGATATTGAATCCTTTTTTATTCTGTATCTTTCTTTCTTTCTCTCTCTTTCTCTTTCTCATTTTCTTTTCCCCTTTCTCTTTCTCTTACTTTCTCTCTCTCTCTCTCTTTCTTTCTCTCTTACTTCTTCCCTCTTTTTTAAAGGCAATAGGCTAAAATTTTCATCTTGTTCTTCTCTCTTAGACTCTTTTTATCTCTCTCTCTCTCTCTCTCTCTCTCTCTCTCTCTCTCTCTCTCTCTCTCTCTCTTTCTCTCTCTCTCTTTCTCTTTCTCTCTCTCTCTCACTCTCCTTCTTTCATCCCCATCCCCTCTCTCTAGTTTCAGTTATGTTATGATTTGCGGTTTTATATTAGCCCTTAAAATACACTTTCATGCACATGGCTCGAATTTTACGCAATCACAAATGTATTGCAACATTTTAAAAAGACAGTATTCATGTAATGGCTTATTCAGCGGCTTGTTATATTGCATTCCACTGTATCATGCTAAGTTTCAACACATTCTTAACATCAAATTACGGTATATTGTGTGTGTATATATATATAGTGCATGTTTCTGCAAATATTGCACTAGAACATTTTATACACTTTATTTATGAATACAATACTATAGTCATATATACCTATGCTTCTTCTAGTTTCTAGTCAAAATAACTCATGTGAGTATTCGGTAACTTAATAAAACGAACGAGCGAGAGAGAGCTAAGAGGAAGGTGAGAGTGAGAGATAAAGAGAAAGAGAGAGAGAGAGATAACAAAAAGAGAGATTTCCATGTCAAGAACCCTGGTAAATAGCAGCCCAAAGATGCTTCTCCCCCCCCCCCTCTAACCTGCCCAACTCCTCTCCTACACCCTTTCTCTTTCCCAAAAAGAGTAAAAAGTAATAAGAGAGAAATGAACTTTTGAGCGTATATATGGATTACGAAATATCCTCTCCCCGCATCCTCAAAAAGTAAGAATAAATATGTATGTAGATAAATAAATGAATAAATATGATGAACAATTGGATTACAGGTAGGAATGTAAACAAACAAACAATAAAAAAAATGATTGGAGACAAAATAGATGATAAGAAAAGAAGGTAAAGAAAAAGAAAATTGAGAATGTTGACTTATTTCCGCTTATTAATTAAGTACTTCCGGTTCCACCCCCAGAAAGATGAATAAATAAATAAATCTGTTGAAAATTGATTAATAAATGTAAGCTAATTAACCATGTAATTATTCCTCCACCAAAAAATAAGATAAGAAAGGAAAAAAAGGATAAATATCTCAAAAAAAAAGGAGATCTAAGCACATAAAGGAATCACGTATACTCACCCATAAAAAAGACGATAAGATAAAAAAAAAAAAAAAAAAAAAAAACGAGAAAAGCGAGAAAAAAAAAAAAAAACGAAATCCAAACCTACTCTTTAAACGCCGACGTGAATCACGACCCCTTTATACCCCCCTCCCCCCTCCCCACCCCCGACTAAAATAGGAATAAAAAAGGAAAGAAAAAGAAAGAAAGAGAGAGAGAGCAAAAACGTATATGAATCACGTATCACCTTCCCTTCACCCCCCCCCCCCCCCCCCAAAAAAAAAAAAAAAAAATGCAGACTCTTAAACGCCCACATGAATCACGCCCGCGTTCGCCACGGCTCTCACGATGTCTTTTGTCGGGCGCTCGTGACGCCCTGCATCTCGCACATGCAGGCCGGCATCTCGTGGCCATATAATTGGGTTAATGAAATACACTTATATCTGTTTGCAACATAGCCAAGGATCTGCAACTTTTATGGGAAGTACATTTTTTTAACGGGGTCGTTTTATTCTGTTTATACTGTATACATTATATAAAAGTAAGTTCTA
>NW_028234418.1:26799993-26802493 GCF_977035675.1 Penaeus japonicus
ATAAAAGACATTGTGAAAGCTGTTGTAAGACTGTCTGGGTTGTTTACACAAGGTGGTTGGGGTTGTGCTTGAGCTTAGTGTAAGGCAGGAAGGGTTAAAGAATTTAAAAGTAATACGATTGTAATAAGAGAAATAAAAGTTACTGAGTGAATAATCTATTCATGGTGAAAATGAGGATGATGATCGTGATAGCGATAAGGATGGTAACGATAATAACCATAATGAAAACGACTTTAAATTGATAATTATAATGATATCATTAACACTGAAACTTATGCTGCTAGTACTGCTACTGCCAATAATATCAAGAATGTTATGCTTGTGATTATGTTAACTATTCTGATGATAGTAATGGTGATTATGGTATCAATGATAATGATGACAATGATAAAAACATGAATATAAATAACACTAATAATATTCATGATAAAAACGGGTCATCATCATCATGATAACAATATCAACGACAATAATGATAATTATGCTAAGAATGAGACTGAAAATAATGATAATACTAATAAGGATGATAATCATATTCGTAATGGTAGTAATGATAATTATGATAATGATGATAATAATGGTAATGGTGATAATAAATATGGTAATGATAACGATAATGATAGTGATAATAGTAATGATAGTAATAATGATAATGGAGATTGTAATGAGGACAACAGTAGTAATAATCATAACAATGCTGAAAAAATAACAATAACAACAACAGCAACAACAACAACAATAATAATAATAATAATAATAATGATAAAAGTAGTAGTAATAGTAGCCATAGTAGTAGCTGTAGTAATAATGATATTACCTATAATAATGATAATAACGATAATAATAACATAATGATAATAATGATAATAATAATAATAACAATAATGATAACAATAATGATGATAATGATAGTTATGATGATAATGATAACAATAACAATAATGGTAAGAATGATAATAAAATTGATCTTCATAATCATTATCATTATCACCATCACTTTTGTTACTATCATTATTATTATCATCGTTGCTAATATAATCAAAAGGATAATATCAACAACAAAAAACAAACCACAACAAACGATATTAACTCAAATACCAGAAACAACAATAAAATCGACAATAAAGATGGAACGGTGGAACATTAGGAAAAGCTAAAACGAATTTGAAAACTGGAAAATCTTGACCATCTAGACCAGTAGGAGAAGGAGATGAAAAAAAAGAAGGAAAAGAGGATTAGAGAAGAATTGGAAAATCATGAGATAAATGCAGGAAAAAGAATGAGATGATATAAAAAGACCTTTATATTTATTGGTCATTTGCCATTATTATCATTATTGTTCTTGTTATTATCATTATCATTATTGTTATCATTACTGTTATTATCGACATTATTTTCATTATCATTATCATCATTTATCATTGTCATTCTTCTTCTTCTTCGTCTTCTTCTTCTTCATCATCTTATTATTATTATTATTATTATCATTATTATTATTATTATTATTATTACTATTATTACCATAATTATTATCACTACTGTTATCATCAATATTATTATTATTATTATTATTGTATATATATATATATATATATATATATATATATGTATATATATATATATATATATATATATATATTCATGATAAAAAGGAAGACAAAGAAAGAAATTAAAAAGAAAAAGAAAAAAATGACGATAAAAACAAGAAAATAAAATAGAATAAAAATAAGAAAGAAAACAAGACCAAAACAAAAACAAAAATAAAAGAAGAGAGAGAAAAAAAAAACATACATATCTACCAGAAGCAACAAACAACAATATGCATTACGAAAACCCTCATAACTTTTTTTTTTCTGTTTCTATCTCTTTTCTTCCTTCTTCTTCTCCTTCTTCTTCCCGGTTAACCCGCTTGTCCGCTATGGCCGAGACTAAGAAGATTAAGGCACACCAAGATCAACATTGTGTGACGCTGATCCTCTCACAGCTGAAAGGAGAAGAAGAAGAAAAAAAGATGTGATCTGTCTTGTGGCCTTGTTCTCTGCGTCTCTTTCGGTTAACTGTTTCCCTTCTTTCGTTGTCTAGTTATTCGTCTGTTTGTTTGTTTGTTGTTGTTGTTTGTGTTTGTTGTCTCTTTCTCTCTCTTTTTGATTTATTCGTGTTCTATTTCTTTCTCTTTTTCGTTACTTGCTTATTTATTTATTTATTTATTTATTTGTCTATTTATTTAGTTAGTTTTTGTGTTATCTTCCGGTGTATTTCTTCCTCTCTTTCGTTTGTTTGTTTGTTTGTTTGTCCTCTGTTATATTCATTTCTTTTCTACTGCCTCCTTTTCTCTTTCTTTATCTGTTTCTTTCCCTTTGGGTTTACTCTCTCTCTCTCTCTCTCTCTCTCTCTCTCTCTCTCTCTCTCTCTCTCTCTCTCTCTCTCTCTCTCTCTCTCTTCCTCTGTCTCTCTCTCTGTCTCTTCCTCACTTTCGTTTACTATCTTTCTCTCTCTTTTC
>NW_028234418.1:26814993-26816133 GCF_977035675.1 Penaeus japonicus
ACACACACACACATACAAACACACACACGCACACACAAACGCTCACACTTACACAAACGTGCATCAATCTCCCTCTTACATTTTTTTTTTTCTTTCACATCCTCGTTGCCTTGCATATCATCCATTCTTTATATTTTTTTTCTTCTTTTTTTTCATTTTCCTCCTCATGCCTTCCCGGGCGATTAATCAGGACGGAATTAATGATTCTCGTAAGACAAATGCCTCCCCAGAGCAGCACTGCCGGATTATACGTTGCCGAAGAGACAAATAACTGCAGTTTGAAAAATGCAGAGATAGAATGATGAGGAGGAAGAGAGAGAGAAAGAAAAGAAAGAGATAAAGAGAGAGAGAAAGAAAAGAAAGAGTTAAAGAGAGAGAGAGGGGGGAGGGGCGGAGACAGAGAGAGAGAGAGAGAGAGAGAGAGAGAGAGAGAGAGAGAGAGAGAGAGAGAGAGAGTGAGAGAGAGAGAGAGAGAGAGAGAGAGGATGGGCAATCTAAAAACCTGAGTTACGACATTAAACCCCTATCATTTAGCCACGTCCACCACTCACCCAGCCCCACGTTCGGGCTCTGTAGAAGTTTTATTGCAATACTTAAACTTGACTTTAGCAAATTAAAGTAAAGTAGATCAAGAAATGCATAAATACTTATATCTTGGGAGTTACCTGATACATATAATCTAAACGAGATATCTAAGTCAATATATCTATAGTCTTATCTGCTGATCTCTATATACGTCTGTAACCTTGCATCTCAGTTACCTTGTGTTCTAAAATGTCCTATTCCCCCTCCCCCCTCCCCACCCACCCCCACAAGAAAAAAAGAAAGTAATTGATAACAGGAGAAAAGTATACAAAGTGTCAGATGCATCAGTGTATTAAATGCACTAGTGTCTATTAACATAATTGTAGTTTTAATCATATACTTTGTCCAGACTGTTATCAGCCTTATACCTGCATCTGGCCGTTGCACTAAAATGCCATGGTGTTCCTTCATATCTTCTGCTTCTACTGATAATTCTGACTGTTGAATGATCTTGCTAGGTTGTGTTGTTAGTTAAAACCACCGTTAGCCCAAACAGTTAGCTCACTACTAGTTTATCATAATTTATAGCCTAAGTTAGTAAGAACGGTTGGCTCA
>NW_028234418.1:26816233-26822893 GCF_977035675.1 Penaeus japonicus
GAAATGAGTGCATAATGGATAGATAGATATTGAACTAGATGTGCGATAAGGTAAGTAAGATAAAGAAGAACGAAAACTGAAAAAAAAAGTTCGATTTATTAATACTTCTCGCCTCTCTCTGTGTGCTTCTCTCTCCTCTCTCTCCTCTCTCTCTCACAATAAATTATATAATATAATATAAAATATATATAATATATATATATATTTTTATATATATTTATATGTATATATTATATATATATATATATAATAAAAATAGATATATTTATGTGTAGTATGTATATATATATCATATATATATATATGTGTGTGTGTGTGTGTGTGTGTGTGTGTGTGTGTGTGTGTGTGTGTGTGTGTGTGTGTGTGTATGCGTGCGTGTGTGTGTGTTTGTTGAAAGAAAATGAAGAAGAAGGTAGAATAATGATATATACATAAAAAGAGTAAACAAACAAGATAATGATTATAGTGAGTGAGTAGGCAAATAAGAACTCATGCGAAGAAAATGATGATAAAATAAAGAAGGTATACAGATAGAGAGACAAAACAATTCAGAGGAAAAAAACAAAAATTGGCAAAGATAAGAGAAAGAAACAAGAAATCCGGTGAGGCGAAAAAGAAGAAATGACAAAAAAAAAATAAAAGAAAAGAAAAGAAAAAAAAAAAAAAACACGAAGAGAAAAGGGAGATGATAATGAAAATCGAAGAAAATAATAATGACAATAAAGCGAAAAAGAAAGAAAAAAAAATCCGGATCGAAAAATGATAATAATGAGGAAAAAAAAATCGAACGAAACGAAGACGAAGAAGAGAAGGAAGTAGAAGAAGAAGAAGGGAAAAAAGAGCACACATACGTACTCGTTACCATTGCCTCCTCCTCCTCCTCCTCCTCCAGGTTTGGTCACAATTTCGAGTCCTTTCACGCTTGGCCACATGTTCTCTCGCCAGTCTTTGCAATGTTGATTTTACAATATCTTCTTTTTTCTTTGGTATGTTCCGGCTTAACGATTCAATTCGGTAATGATTTTATTCTTTAAATTTACGCTTACATATCATTTATTATCTTTCCCTCGTTTTTATTTATTGATCTATTTTTTATTTTTTTATTGTCTGCCGTTCATGAAAGTAGAGTTCTTGCGCCATCCCTTGAGGCAGTGTTTCCTAACTAGAGTTCGTGGGTTCCTGAAATCGCAGAGAAGACTAAGAGAATGATCTAGTTCACATATATTGCCTGTATATTTTATGACTAACCTTGCATTCATGTTCGAATAGTGTGCGTACTAACACATACGCCGAAACATCTTTGAATATTTCTGTATGAGAAGCCGTAGAATGTAAGTGAAAAAATCCAGAAAAGAGTGTGATTTTTGTTGGCGGAAGCACTTACGAGACCCTATCTCCCAGCCATTAAATTGCATATAATTTTGTTGAAAATAAACAGAGCTTAGTCATCAACATTATCAAAATAGTTCATGATCATAGCTGCTAGTTCAGTGACAGATCAATTCATAACAACAGGCCACCATTGTAAACTTGCCAGAGGTGGGTTATTCAAATATGCATGACGAAGCAATGAAAAAGTTGACACTTACAGCACCGCCTACCTGCGCAAGGCAGGCCTTTTAGTTCACGACCAGCACTGATAACTAAATACAGGCATGGTTTAGAATCGAAGGTGAAATCGACTGTTCATGCAGGATATCCTAAAACCAAATTTGGGAAAATTTTTCGCTGGCCGGGCAAAAGTAAATTCTGCGTTAATTTTTGTTTTGTTGTTTTGTTTAAAAAAACCCTTTTTTGTTTAAAAAACTCCTATTAAGCCCTTAAAGAAATTTTTAAAATGTAAAAAAAGCCTTAAAAGGTTTTAATTTTTTTTTATTTTTTCCCCTTTCCCTAAAATTTTAAAAAAAATTCACTTTTTTAAGGTAAAAAACCCCTTAAAAAATTTTTTTTAAAAAAAAATATATAAAAATATAATATATAAAATAAATTTTTTATATATATTTTTATTTTATATATAATATAATATAAAAAAATAAAAAAAAAAATGAAATATTTTAAAATTAATTAAAATATATAAAATATAAAAATAATATAAGGTTTTTTAAATTTATTTAAAAATAAAATAAATTTAAAAATTTAATAAATATAAAAATTTTATTTAATATATATGTTTTTTTATTAAAAAAATTTCCCCCCCCCCCCCCCAAAAAAAAAAAATAAAAATATATAATATATATATAAATATATATATATATATAAAATATAAAAAATTTATATATTTTTGTGTTGTGTGTGTGTGTTTTGTGTGTGTGTTTTGTATTTTTTTTTTTTTTTTTTTTTATAAAATTTTATATATATATATATAATGTTTTTTTCAATTTAAAAAAAAAAATATAAAAATATATATATATAAAAATATAAAAATATATAAAATATAATAAAAAACCACAACACACAACCAAAAAAAAAAAAAAACAACCAAAAAATATAATATAAAAATATATATATAAAAAATATATATAATAAATATAAAATTTTTATATATATTATAAAAATAATTTTTATAAAAAAAATAAAAAAAAAAATATATATAAAAAAAATAAAAAAAAATATATATATAAATATTTTATATAATAAAAAATATATATATATTTTATATTTTATAAAAAAATAATATATATAAAAATAAATATATAATTTTATATATAAATTTTTATATAATATATATTTTTATATAAAAAATAAAAAAATTTTATTAATTTTATAATTAAAAAATATAAAAATAAAATATATATAATATAAAATATTTTAAAATATTTTATATAAAAAAATATATATTTTAATAAATAAAATAATTTTTATTATAAAAATATATAAAATATTAAAATATATATATATAAATATACAAAAAAATAAAATGCCCTTTTTTTTGAACCATTTTTGAATTTATTGAAAATACCATATTCTTCTTTTTGGCATTGGTTCTTCCCCCAAAAATTTGCCTTGTAAAAATGCCCTTTTTTAAACCTTCCTTCTAAGTGCCGAAGGGTTAATCAAATCAAAAATTCAATATTTTTGTCAAAAAATACCATCTTTAAAAATTTTTTAGTTAAAATAATTTTGGGGGGGGGGGGCACAGCCGTTTTTTAACTTTCCTTGTTAAAAAACCACGTTTTTTGGCCATCCCTCCCCGGAAAAAGTACCACGTACCACCGCCCTTTCCCTTTCCCCTGTCCCCCGAAAACGTGGGGGGGCATCCGAGGGCACTGAGGCGACGCAATGCCCGAAAACGATCTAGGGCATGGGCGGCTTTCCCCGGTCAGAATGCCTTTTTGGATCCTCCTCCGGGGAACAATTGGAGCGACTGTCCTTCGGTCTCTTGCAGACGTCGAGGTGTGGGCGGAGCCACCCTCGGGGGGACTCGCGGGGGGAATGGGTCGATGAAAAAGGGGGGGGAGGCTAGGGGGAAGGAGGGAAGGATAAAGGGGGGAAAGGTGGAAGGGGGAGAGAGGGAGTGGAAGGGTGGTGACTTGAGTTTGAGATGTTTTTTTTAAAGGTGATGCAAAAGTGAATAGGAGGGGGAAAGACGAGTTTTGGAAGATACATTTGCATTATAAAGATAATAATTGATAATTCCCCGTTAGCGATGAAAACGAAAAGAAAATTTAAATGATAACCTTAAAAATGCAAAACAATGATAAAAAATGACAAGACCCTAAAATAACAACAGGATTTCAAGACGCCTAATACTACACCGCATGTCCCCCCCTTTCTCCACATCCCTCATCCCCCCCCTACTGGTCAAATCCTTCTTCCCCCCTTTCCCCCCCCCTCCCCCCCCCCCAAAATTTTTTTTTTTTTTTTCTCCCCCCAAACCCCACTCGGACACATAGCTCGCATGGGGCACGTGGAGAATGCAAGGCGAAAACACAAAAGGTTTTCTGGAAAGTTGCTTGCAAAGTAATCTTGCAAAGGGAAACTTGTGCTGTTACACGAAGGATATAGAGGAAAAAAATGTGAATAAAAACTTTGTAAACTGTTGTAAGACTTTCTGGGTGTTTATACAGGTGTTGGTTTGCTTGAGCTTATGTAAGGGCGGGAAAGGGTAAAAAATTTTAAAAAAGTAATACGATTGTAATAAGAGAAATAAAAGTTACTGGTGAATAACCCCTTTTCATGGTGAAAAGGAGGATGATGTCTTGTTAGCGATAAGGATGTAACGATAAAAACCCCATAAGAAAAACGTTTAGAAAAATTGAAAATTAAAAAGATCATTAACACTGAAACTTGTGCTAATATGCTACTGTAAAATAAATGAAGAGCTTTTGGTTAAAGATTGATAACTATTATGATGTAGTAATGTATTATGAAATCATGATAATGATACATGATAAACCCAAGAAAAAATAACACTAATAAATTCTTTAAAAAACGGTCATCATCATCATGATAACAATATCAACGCAATAATGATAATTAGCTAAGAATAACAAAAAAAATGGTAATGTTTAAAATAAGGATAATATCCATATTCGTAATGTAGTAATGAAATTATATGATGTATGAAAGGGGATAATAAATTATAATAAATACAGTAATAAAAAATTTGATAATAGTGAATATAAGAGAGTAATAATGATAATGGAGATTGTAATAATGATAATAATAGTAATAATCATAACAATGCTGAAAACAACAACAACAACAATGATAATAATAAGATTGAAAAAAGTAGTAGTAGTAGTAGATATAGTAGTAGCAGTAGTAATAATGATATTGCCAATAATAATGATAATAACAATGATAATAACATAATGATAACAATAATGATGATAATAATAATGAAAATAATGATAATAATGATAGTTATGATGATAATGATAACAATAATGATAATAAGGATGGTAATAAAATTGATCATCATAATCATTATCATTATTACCATTAATTTTGATACTATCATTATTATTATCATCATTGATATTATAATAAAATTTGTTAATATTTCACAAACCCAAAAAAACCACAACAAAAAAAATCAAAATCCCCTACCAAAACAACAATAAAAACACGTAAAAATGGAACGGTGGAACATTTATAAAAACTAAAACGAATTTTTAAAACTGGGAAAAATTTTACCATCTAACCCTAGGAAAGGAAAAAAAAAAGAAGGAAAAGGATGAGAAGAAGGAAAATCATGGATAAATGCAGGAAAAAGAATGGGATGAAAAAAAGACCTTTATTTTATTGGTCTTTGTCATTATTATTATTCCCGTTCTTGTTTTTTTCATTATCATAATATCATTTATATTGCTTCTTCTTTTATTTTTATTATTATATTATCATTATTTTATTAACAATATCATAATTATTTCTTACAATATCATCAAAATTATCATTTTTATTTTTTTTATTATTTATATAAAAATATACACACACACACACACATATATAATTTATATATTATATTTATATAATAAAATTTAAAAAAATTATTATATTTTATATATATAATATATTATTATATAAATATTATTATAATATATAATAAAAGAATATATATATATACTGTAAAGATATAAAATTTATTATATATTATATATAATATATATTATATATTATATATTACTGTATGTATATATATATATATATATATATATATTATATTAATAATTATATTTTATTTGGTGTGTGTTGTGTGTTGTTGTGGGTGTGTGTGTGTGTGTGTGGTGTGTGTATTTATATAAATATATATATATATATATAAAATTATATATTATTAATATATATATTTCATATTATACTATATATCATATATAAAATATATATATATATTTTTATTTATAAATATATAATATATAATATAATTATTTCAAAAAAAAAAGGAAGAAAAAAGAAGAAATTAAAAAGAAAAGAAAAATGACGATAAAAACAAGAAATAAAAAGAAAAAATAAAAAAAAAAAAAAGACCCAAAAAAAAAACAAAAATAAAAGAAGAGAGAGAAAAAAAAAACATAATATTACCAGAAGCAACAAACAACAATAGCATTAACAAAAACCCCCATAACTTTTTTTTTCTGTTTCTATCTTTTTTTCTTTCCTTCTTCTTTTCCTTCTTCC
This sequence comes from Penaeus japonicus, assembly GCF_977035675.1. Lineage (NCBI taxonomy): Eukaryota > Metazoa > Arthropoda > Malacostraca > Decapoda > Penaeidae > Penaeus > Penaeus japonicus. The sequence goes on from NW_028234418.1 coordinate 26,822,354, forward strand.
CTTTCCCCTTTTAAACCCGCTTGTCCCTATGCCAGACTAAGAAGATTAAGGCAACCAAGATCACATTGTGTGCGCTGTCCCTTACAGCTGGAAGAGAAGAAGAAGAAAAAAAGATGTGATCTTTTGTGGCCTTTTCTCCCGGTCCTTTTCGGTTAATGTTTCCCTCTTTCGTTGTCTAGTTATTCGGGCCCCTTTTTTTTGTTTGTTGTTTTTGTGTTTGTTGTCTCTTTTTCTCTCTTTTTGATTTATTGTTTCCCAATTCTTCTCTTTTTCGTTACTTGCTTATTTATTTATTTATTTATTTGTCTATTTATTTATTTAGTTTTTGTGTTATCTTTCGGTGTATTTCTTCCTCTCTTTCGTTTTTTTTTTTTTTTTGTTTTTTTGTTTTGTTTGTTTGTCCTCTGTTATATTCACTTTTTTTCTACTGCCTCCTTTTCTCTTTCTTTATCTGTTTCTTTCCCTTTGGGTTTACTCTCTCTCTCTCTCTCTCTCTCTCTCTCTCTCTCTCTCTCTCTCTCTCTCTCTCTCTCTCTCTCT
>NW_028234418.1:26855493-26857993 GCF_977035675.1 Penaeus japonicus
TTGTATGATAATTATAGGATTAAACTGCTGATCATGATATTGGTAATAATGAAAATAACAACAATAACAAAATTGATAAGGATGCTAATTATGGTTATGATAATCATTCATAGTACTGCCATCATTATCTATATCATTCATATTGTTGTTTTTATGTTTATGCTCTAGTTGATGCTATTTTCATTATCAATACTATTGATCATAATGATTTCATTATCGTTAATACCATCATTTTATTGTTGTAATACACAAATATCTTCATTAACATACACATCTATCTACATACGTATCTACCTTTATATATATTCATTTGTTTATTTATATGTCTATTTCAATATAGATGTTCCTATTTATAGCAAAACGTCGTCTATATTCCCGTGTGTATAGAGGGTCTATGCTATGGCTTCCTCGGGAAAATGACATTATTCGATAGTAGTAATCAGACTGGTTGCTCTTTCTGTGTCTTTTAGATATACTGGCAGGTAAGGTTTCAATTACTTAATGTTACAATTTGTAGATGATTATACATTATACATAATATATATATATATATATATATTATATATATATATATATATATATATATATATTATATATATATATATATATATATATATAATATATATAATATATATATTTATATATACATATGTGTGTGTGTGTGTGTGTGTGTGTATGTTTGTGTGTATGTGTGTGTATATGTTTGTATGTATGTATGTGTATAATATATAATATATAATATATAATATATAATATATATATATATATATATATATTATACATATACATAATATATATGTGTATGTATGTGTATTATACATGTATGTATTATATATATATATATATATATAATATATATATATATATATATATATATATATACATAATTTTATTATATATATTTATATATATTATATATATACATATATATATATATATATATATATATATATATATATATATATATATATATATATATATATATATATGAATCACATAATACAAAAACAGTAACGTGCACAACACAAATAGGATAAAGCACTGCCACAATAAGAATGAGTGAACTCGCTCCATAATGATAAAAACAGGGATAGAGCTAATGGAATTATTAATGGTAAAAATATGAGTATTAGAGATATTGTTACTGACAATAAAGATAATGGCATCAGTGCTGATACTCGCAGTAATGAAATTCATTATGATAGCAATAACAATAGCGATGATAGATGATAATAATGATAATGAAGATAATTCCATGACAGTGAAGATGATGATAATGATAATGATAATAATGTTGATATTGATACCAATCACAAATGTATGATGTGTTTATGATAATGATTATAATAATGATAGGGATAGAGATAGTGACAATAATAATGATAATAATTATGATAATAGTGATGATAATAACAGTAGTAATAATGATAATGTTACTTATAATTATAACGATAGTAATAATGAAAACGGTGATAATAATGATGATGATAATAATCATAGTGATGATAATGAGAGTAAGGATCATAATGATAATAGCAACAATAATAATAACAGAAATAACAAAGATGATCATAACAATTATAAAAACAACAACAACAATAATGTTTAAAAATAGACAAACTTATTAATAAGCACATGTACTTAAAAGACAAACAAACAAACAAAAAATCTGAAAAAGACAAAGACAAAGACAGTCATTAAACATTGCACTTTACATGGCCCTTCAGTGGTCGCATTGGTCACGCCGCAGATGCTATCTCGACTCCAGTTACATCCTATAGTTACTACTAAGCTTTACAGTTACTATGCTCATAGCCTTAGTCTCTGTGGACAAGGGCGTAGCCACAAATTTTAATGGAAAGGGGTGGGGGTTGTGGGGGGAGAAGTAGTAATTTTAGAATGCAGTTTTATCGGTTGATTTGTATATGGGTAACTTCCTTTCTGTATTTTCCTTTTTTTTGTAATAAATATTTGTTTGTCTTTTCTAGCTGGAATATATCCCCCCCCGTCCCCTCCTCCCTCCTCTACTTCTCCTTCCCCTATCCCCTTTCTCTATGTTCAGCTCCTTCAACGCTTGATAGAAATTCGAGGCTTTCTTTGCAGATGGAAAGGATATTTTTGTCGTTAAGAAATGTTATTGTTTGATCACGAAATGTCAAAGGCTTTTTACATCCGTCTCGGTTCGACCATTGTTGTTATTATTTTGTTATTGTCATTGTCATTATGGTGATTACCAGCATTATCATTCTTTTATCGTCACTTTTATTACCATTTGTGTTATCACTATCATCATTATCACAATCATTATTACTATCATTTTTGCTATTATCATCAGAAGCGACATCATTATCATTATTATCATAATTGTCATAATTATTATCTTTATTGTTGATACTATTACTACTACTGCTACTATCATTGTTTTATAGTTATATAATATTTATCATTGATATTGTTATCATAATTATCAATATTATCATTGTTGTTACTTCTAATATCA
>NW_028234418.1:26865493-26872993 GCF_977035675.1 Penaeus japonicus
TATATATATAATATATATATCAGAATAGAAGAAATAAAATAAATGAAATTGTTGAGAAGCAACAAAACAAACTGATAAACACACACAAAAATCAGTAAAGAAATGGAATAAGAAATAAGTCAAATCAAGAAAGGAAAATAAACCCAAAAGATGATAAGCATAAAATACAAGAAAGAAAGAAAGAAGATTGAAAAAGAAGAAAGAATAGGCGAAGAAAAAAGGAGGAAAAGTAAATAGAAGAAGAAAAGGAAGAAGAAAGGGAGAAGGAAATGAATAATTAAGATATAAGCATAAGAAATAACCAGAAAAAGAAGACAAACAATGAGAGATAGATAGATAGCGAGAGTAAGAGGAGGAGAGAGACAGAATAGGCAAAGAAGAAAACGGAGAGCAAGAAAATGAGAGGAGACGAGAAGAAAAAGAAGAAAAAAACAGCTAGATAGGAGAAGCAAAAAGAAAACAAAAAGAAAAGAGAATAACAGCAACAACAAAAACACGAAAGAAAAAAAGAAAAAAAAAGAGAAGAAAAAACAAACAAGAAAAAAAAAAAAAAAAAAAAAGGAAAGGAGAACAAGAATACGAGGGGCGAAGAGAGCAAGCGAAAATAAGGCTTGAGGTGAAAGGGCAATCGGTTCACGTTTAATGCTCCTCTTTCCCCCGAGCGAGCGGTCTTATTTATAGTCTTCGTCGGCCGCGCCAAACAAACAAAGATTTACAACCGACCCTTTCGTGCTCGGGAACGCCAAGATTATTCAATATTGCAGGCTGGAACTTTCCTCATTGGCAGTTCATGATCTTGCGAAGGTTCTTGCGTTTTCATTTTCATTATTTTCGTTTATGGGGGGTTTCTGTTTGGATTTTGATTTTTTATTATTATTATTATTTTTTTTTTTTGGGGGGGGTTATGTCTTACTTTCTTCTCTTTCTCTCTCTCTCTTTCTTTCTCTCTCTCTCTCTCTCTCTCTCTCTCTCTCTTTCTTTCTCTCTCTCTCTCTCTCTCTCTCTCTCTCTCTCTCTCTCTCTCTCTCTCTCTCTCTCTCTCTCTCTCTCTCTCTCCATTTCTCTCACTCTCTCTCTCTCTCTCTCTCTCTCTCTCTCTCTTTCTCTCTTTCTCTTCTCCCTTCTCTCTCTCTCTTTTTCTCTCCCTCTCTCTCTCCAATTCTCTCTCTCTCTCTCTTTCTCTCTCTCTCTCTTTCTCTCTCCCTCTCTCTCTCTCTCATTCTCTCTCCCTCTCATTCTCTCTCTCTCTCTCTCTCTCTCTCTCTCTCTCTTTCACTCTCTCTCGCACCCCTCTCATCTCCTTTTCTCTTTCTCTCTCTCTCTCTCTCTCTCTCTTTATCTCTCTCTCTCTCTCTCTCTCTCTCTCTCTCTCTCTTTCTCTCTCTCTCTTTCTCTCTCTCTCTCTCTCTTTCTAATGTCAAACAAATAAGGATTGATTATACTGGATGATAATTGAAGTAATGATAGTGATAATAATGATTATAATGATTATGAATATTATAAAACTAGTAATAAAAATAGTAACAATAATAATGATATTGATAATAATTATAATAGTGATGACAAAAATAGTAATGATGATAATGATAATGGTGATGATAGTAATGATTATTATATTGATAACGATATTAGTAATGAATATAGTAATAATGATGATAATAATAATAAGGATTGTGAGAATGATAATAATGATAAACTTAATGAAGATAATAATGATTATAACAATGATAATATCATCAGTAAAACAGTAGTATAAAACAGTAATAAGAAAAAGAAGGAAACCAAAAATAGTGGTAGGGATAATCATATTGATAATGATAATGACAATAATAATAATTTCAATGATTACAATGAATAGGATTATAATAGTTATGATGATAAGAGTAATAATGCCAGTAAAACACAAACACGAGTAAGAAATAAAATAAACAAAAACAAAAGAAAAAACGAATATATAACATAAGATGACAATGATGAAAAAACATTAAGCAATGAAGTCGACATTCCACCGGCAGAAGAAACAAAGTAATCCTGGTGTCTTTGCATCTTATTTTCATGTTTCTATCGTCATTCTTATCAAACCTGACACCCTGACATCTTTAATTAGAGTCCTTTGTCTTTGTTCATGGACAGAGTTGACAATGAACAAAGAATTAAGTAGAGGAATGAAAAGGAGAAGACAAAATAATGAGTACAATGTCGCTACGTGACGCGAACAATAACCGCGAAGTCCGAGTTGCCTGAGGTATGATAATGGCCATGCAGAAACGTGCATAATAACGGTTGTTTAATGGGTCTGTAATATTGATACTGACAAATACATTTAGCAACTGTGATGATAGAGACTAAATCAAAATTAGAATTAGAACCATCGCATTTAAGTAGGGGAAAAGAGAGGACAGGAGGGTAGAAGGATAATAGTGATAATGATAATTGTGATGGAAATAATAGCGATGAAAATAATGAAAATTACAATATTCGTGATGATGATGACGGGGGAAATAATGATAACACAAATGGTAAAGATTGTAATGATTTTGATAATCATAAAAATGATGATAACCAAAACAATGATTTTTTTTATCATTGCCATTATCTTTATTGTCATTATTATCATTGTTGGTGTTATTATCATTATCATCATAATGATTATCATTATTTATATTATCATTATTTATTTACTACTGTCAGTATCATCCTTATTATCATCTTTATAACTAAAATTATCATCATTATCAACATTGTTATTATTATTATCATCAGTATAGTTATCATTGCTATCATGATTATGATGATAATGATGATAAGAACACCAACAACAAAAACAACAATGTGAATTATGAACTTCAACATGATCATGATAATTATGATGAAGATAATGATTATATCAACAATGATAATGATAATAATGATATTATTAATAATGACGATAAAAAGGGTAAAAACGTGAATGAAAGTAATGATATCAGTGGTAAGATAATAACGATAATGATGATGATAGTAGTAATAATGAAAATTATGATAATAACAATAATGATAATAATAATGATGGTAATAATGAAAATGGCAATGATAATGGTAATAATGACAATAATAATGAAGATAATAATAATGATAATTATGATAATAACAATGTTGATAATAGCAGCAATACTAATGATAATAATAGTAACGATAGCAACAAAAATATTAATAATCGCGACAATAATGATGATAATGATGATGATGATAGTAATGGTAATGAAAATAATGAGGATAGTTATGATAAAGATGATGGCGATGATAATGAATGATATTGATGAATTAGATGCCAGGATAGCAACAACCACCAATGATGATAATATTGATAATAACAGTTATGATAATGATAACAATAATAGTGATTATAGCAATGACGCTAGTAATGACAAGGGTAAAGATAGCAATGATAACGATGTTGATGATAATGATAATAACAATGTTGATAATGATGATAATTTTAGTTATAAAGATGATAATAAGGATGATACTGATAGTAGTAGTAGTAGTAGTAGTATATATATATATATATATATATATATATATATATATATATATATATATATATATATATATAAAGGGGAAAGAGAGAGAGAGAGAGAGAGAGAGAGAGAGAGAGAAAGAGAGAGAAAGACAGAGAGAGATGTATGTAAGTACACCGAGTATACTCAAAAATACATACATACATGAACCATTTTTGCATTTACCTGCGGGAAATCTATCATGATTAAGCGTTCCGTGTGTTACTCGCGACAGAATCCTTTGCACACATGACTTCCAGATCAAGGCGTTGCAATCCATTGGCAGCGCTATCCACATGGAAAATCCGGTAATTAAACACTTTATAGCGTGCAATACATATTTCCTTTGGTCTAGAAAACTGGAAAATATATTTCCTTCCTTTTGTTCTTTCTCTTTATCTATTTTTCTTCTTCTTTTGTTTTAGCTTTTTCATAGTCTCGCTTTTTACTACCTCTTCTTTTTGTTCCCTCCTTCTTGTCCACCTTTACTTTTCTGTGTTCATCCTCTCCACATCCATCTCCTCTAATTCTCTTTATTTTTAATCCTTATTCTCTTCTCCACTTTTTTTTTCATCTTTCATGTGATTCCATGCCTCTCCCTCTTCCTTATCTCCTCCCACCACTTCGTCTTGCCTTCCTCTCTGTCTTACCTCTTTTCTCCTTCTTCTCTTTCCTCCTTTCACCTTTCCCCTTACTTTCTCTTTCTCTACTTTCTCCCCTTTCTTCCTTTTATCCTTCCCCTTACTTTCCCTTTTTTTCTATTTTCTTCTTCTCCTACTTTCTTTCATTCTCCCATTTAATTTCCCTTTTAATAATCTCTTCCCCTTCTCCTTCTTCCCTCTCTTCTTCCTTACATCCATTTCTCTAATTCCTTCTTCTCTCCCTTCCTAATTTTTTTCTCTTCCTTTCTTTCCATCCCCGCTGCGTCCTTCTCTCCGAGCTCCCCCTCCCCCACCGCCCAAGATGTTCCGAGAAAGAACAGCTGATCTGGAACCGCTGTTGAAATGCGTCCGTGACTCTCTTTCTCTTTCTCTTTTTTTCTCCTTATTTTCTTTTTCTCCCCCCCCCCTCTCTCTCTCTTTCTCTATCTGTCTGTTTCTCACTCTCTCTCTCTCACTCTCTTTTATCTTTCTATTTCTCTTTGTGATTCTCTCTCTCCGTCTCTCTCTCTCTCTCTTACACACATATACATACATACATACATACATACATATATATATATATATATATATATATATATATATATATATATATATATATATATATATACATACGTATACATACGTGTATAATATATATATATATATATATATATATATATATATATATATATATATATATATATATATATATAGATGTATGTATGTATGTATGTATATATATATATATATATATATATATATATATATATATATATATATATATGTATGTATATATATACATACATATATATATATATATATATGTATATATATATATATATATATATATATATATATATATATATGTGTGTGTGTGTGTGTGTGTGTGTGTGTGTGTGTGTGTGTGTGTGTGTGTGTGTGTGTGTGTGTGTGTGTGTGTACGATGTCTCTACCTGAAGAATCGATCCATTTGGGAATAAGTTTCCAAAATATTTGTAATACAATATAGAAAAAAATGAGTGAAGGATCAAAAATCATAAGCAAATAATACATTAATAAACAAACAAATATACCGAATGCCCGCACACCTGAACGCATAATCAAGTAGCCTGACTTTTCTCCTGGAAAATGTACCCGTCCGTAATTTCTCTTCATTAACATTCTCCATTCAGTAAGAAAAGAAAAAAAAAGAAGATATATATGAACAGGGGGATAACCCTTCGGAAAACGTCCAGTTCCTCTGAAAAAGCATTGTTATTGCTGGTTATTGTTACTTGTCTTCGTTTATTGTGAGATTTCTCGGTATTTCGCATAGGCCTTGTGATGAGCCATAGAAACTCTCCTCGGTCTATGGGCTCTGGTTAGCCTCGAGGACTCGCCTTGTGGTACAGTTAGTCATTGTCTGGTATTCGCGTTGCTCTGGTCATATTCTGAGTCGTTTTAGGAATGCTGTTCGGTGGTGTTTTGATTACCATTACTACAGCTACTACCATTGCTATCTATGTCTTCTGATCATCGTTGGCATTTTTATCATAATTATCATCTGTATTCGTATCTCTACTTTTTATGTCAATCATTGCGGCTGTTGTTATTATCACACAGAGTCATCATTTTTATCGCCACTATCATTCTCATTATTCAACGTACGATTCGACGGTTAGACCCAGATGCTTTCGCTCTCCGTTCCATTTATGCTGCTGCAGTATTGCTAACCGACTGTGAAATTATTGTGTCTTCTCTCTCCCTTTATGTTATCAGTCTTTCTGGCACGCACCTAGTACATATTCTGAAAGCTAATTGCAATTACTCTTGCTCTAAACAGTGGTTCTTATACCTTTTACCGCCATGATCCCTTCTATCCCCCCTCCACCCACCCACCCACCCACTCATGCCTCGAACCAAAAGATTTGAAATCCCTTTTATTTTTATTTTATTTTATTCTTTTGTTTTCTTTTTTCTAAGACGAAAACTGCATGCTTTTCGTCTGTACAAGTAGCACTTGTATTCACAGCAACATTTGTTAAGAGGATTCCAAATATAATTACACAAATTCCACGCGGGGCGATAGGATCTCTTGAAAATGGATCTTTGCTGGTTGTTGATTTCCGACTCTTTTTTTCAATGTATTTCCACGCCTGTTGCAGAGTTCACAAAGGTCTCTTTAATTCATGTGCGAGGTTAGCTTTGCATCCCAAGCTATTGCCTTCTAGAGCTTATACTTTCCCTGTTAATGTCCTTCATCTAATAATTATTATTATGCATTATTATTATGATTATTATCATTATCATTATCACTGCTCATTGTCATCAATATGATCATTTTTATCATAGTTATCATTATCATTACTACTGACATCATTATTACTGTTATTGATATTCTCATAATTGTCTTTATTATAATCATTATCATTTTTAAACTTTTTTCATCATTGCCATTACTAACATTGTCATTATCATTATTATTTGTATCATCGTTGTCATTATTATTATCATTATTATTATTATTGTCATTATGATTATCATTATTAATGTTATTATTATTATTATCATTATTATTAATAATAATATTATTATTATCATTATTACTATTATTATTATCCTTATTATGATTATTACAATTATTATTATTATTATCATTATTATTATTATTATTATTATTATTATTATCATCATCATCGTCATCATCATTGTCATTATTATTACCATTATTATCATCATTATTATTATTATTATCATTATTGTTATTATCATCATCAGTATTATTATTATTATCATTATTATTATCATTATCATTATTATCATTATTATCATTATTATTATTACTATTATTATTATTATCAATATTATTATTATTGTTATCATTATCATTATTATCATTATTATTATTATTATTATTATTATTATTACTATTACTATTATTGTTATTATGATTATCATTATTATTATTATTATTATTATTATTATTATCATTATTATTATTATTATAATTATTATTGTCATTATTATCATTATCAACATTATTATCATCATCATTTATATGATTATTCTCAGTTATGATTACTATCATCATTATTATCCTCATTACTATCATCATTATTACCCCCATTACTATCATCATTATTGTCTTTATTACCAATATCATTTTTATCATTATCATTATCATCATTATCTTCATCATTACAATTGCTTCTGTATTTATCATCAGTATTGTCATTATCCTTATAATCATTATCGTTATCACAATCTTTCTTCTTATCATGAATATTGTTATATTACTGTTATTTCATATCATCATTATTATTTCATCCGGAGTAGCAGTA
>NW_028234418.1:26887993-26892993 GCF_977035675.1 Penaeus japonicus
ACAGAAAGAGAGAGAGAGAGAGAGAGAGAGAGAGAGAGAGAGAGAGAGAGAGAGTGAGTGAGTGAGTGATTGAGACATACATAAAGCGGATAGCGACAAGCAGAAAAAATAAAGCAGAAAAGAACGATGATATGAAAATAAGATAGAGAGAAAGAGAGAGAGAGAGCGACCGAGAAGACAAACGAGGAAACAACAGTGACCCAGCAAGCGTAGCCAGGAAGCCCTCACGTAAGCCGACACTCCCGCATGCAGAAGGCGTCTCGCCAGGAGAACTTGACCTCCTGGCCGTTCAGTGCGCTCTGCATCATGAAACGTGATGGCTATGATGCGATGCGGTTGCGAGGAGGATGCCATACACCCCCTCCCTTCCCCACCCCGGTCTATGATGCCATACACCCCACTCCTCTCCCCTCCCCCGGCCCATGATGCCATACACCCCACTCCTCTCCCCTCCCCCGGCCCATACCCCCTTACCCCCCTCTTCCCTCCTCCATAGCGACCTATGATGGCATACCCAATCACCCTTGCCACCCATGATCATGATGTCATTCCCCCTTCCTCGCCCCCCCACCCCCCCCCGCCCTAATCCATGATAATGACACCATACCCCCTTCCCCTAACCTACAATACCATACCCCCCCCCCCCTCCTCTATGATCAACCAGTCAAATTTTGTTGTAAATTTCTAAATTTTCTTCTTTTTTTCAGGCTCATACGAAATAGACAAATTATACATAAATCTCCTTGGTGGCAGGAGAACGGATGTGACGTCACCGCTGGTCTCGTGACGTCATCAATAATGCTGGCTCCTCTCGGTCGATGAGTTGCCTAGTCATAAGAGGATTTCCGGGTATCCTGCAGGTATGTGTGTCAGTGAGTGTGCGCGTTTGCATCCGTGTGTGTGTGTGTGAGTGTGTGTGTTTGTATGTGTGTGTATGTGGGGAGGGGGGTGTTTGTCTACGTGTTTATGGACTGAATGTGGGTGTAAATATGTGCATGTATTTGTTAGTATGCAAGGAAGGGATGAGTACAAAATAATAATAAATAATAAATAAAAATAGAAAATAAAAATAAATACTTATAGAATCTTCATGAATAGTCAAACCACCAAAGATGCTTAACAAAACATCAGGAAAGAGGGCAGCGCGGGGGATAGATATATAGATAGGTAGGTGTATATTGAAATAATGGAAGAGAGAGAGAGGGGGGGGGAGAGAGAGAGAGAGAGAGAGAGAGAGAGAGAGAGAGAGAGAGAGAGAGAGAGAGAGAGAGAGAGAGAGAGAGAGAGAGAGAGAGAGAGAGAGAGAGAGAGAGAGAGAGAGAGGGGGGGGGAGTGAGAGAAAGAGATAGATGTAGAGAGAGAGAGAGAGAAAGAGATAGAGATAGATAGATAGATAAATAGATAGATAGATAGATAGATAGAGAGAGAGAGAGAGAAAGAGATACAGACAACCAGATAGACAGAAACTGATAGATAGATACAGATAATTAGATGGAAGGATATATGAAGATTTATAATTCATGGAAGGAGAGTAAGAAAAAAACAATACAGAACAGCAACAGAAAAAAAAAACACAAAAACGCACAGACAAACAGAGCATAGAAAAGAGGACAAGCCAACAAACAAACAAACAGACAAAACGCACAAACACAGCAGATAGATAGATAGATAGATAGATAAATAGATAGATAGATAGATAGATAGAGAGAGAGAGAGAGAGAGAGAGAGAGAGAGAGAGAGAGAGACAACCCGAAAGCGTGACGAGAAGAAGCCAGAGAGGTAGAGCGAAAGAGGTTAAGGGATTGAGTAGCGCAATAGGTTTCCGAAGTGCCATTACGTCGACTTAATGTTTAGCTTTTGTTTACATCCGCCCTGTTTACAACTTCCTTTGACTGCGTCCGGAAGTGCGTTCGAGAAGCGAGTCTTGTTATTGGTCTTTGCGGTGTTGCCTCCTTGCTTGCTTTCTTTGTTTTTGTTGTGTTTGTGGACTGTTTCTTGATAGATAGATGGATGGATGGCTTATTGATTTAGTGATTGATATATAGGTTGACACACACACACATGCACACACACACACACACACACACATACACACACACAGAGGTAGAGGTAGAGAGAGAGAGAGAGAGAGAGAGAGAGAGAGAGAGAGAGAGAGAGAGAGAGAGAGAGAGAGAGAGAGAGAGAGAGAGAGAGAGAGAGAGAGAGAGAGAGAGAGAGAGAGAGAGAGAGAGAGAAAGAGATACATATACATAGATAGATAGATGGAAACAGAAATAGATATAGGTATAGGTAGACAGATATAAAGCAAGATAAAGAGAAAGAAAAGAGATAGGGAGATATAGATGGATATTTAAATAGACAGATGTATATTATGCATATTAGGGTATTGCTGGAGATAGTGTTAATGGCAATGGCTATTTGAATGTTCATCTTGTTGATAGAAAGGCTTCGTTTTCCCTTCGTGACTGTAAAGATGAAGTGCATAATAACACTTTTTATATACATACATATTTATGTATGTATGTATGTGTGTATGCATGCATGTAATGTGTTTTTGTTTGAGTGTGCGTGCGTGTGTGTGTGTGTGTGTGTGTGTGTGTGTGTGTGTGTGTGTGTGTATGTTTGTGTATATGAAAATAATGATTATCATTAGAAGCATTATGTCTGTTATCATGACAATTTCCAAAGCCATTATCGTTATCGGCGCCATTAATCTATCATAATAAGGATGGCCTACTCCCATTATCATCAATGACTTTTATCCTCATTACAGATTAAGAGAAAACAAGAATAAGAAGAATAGGAAAGAAGGAGATAGATAGAGAGAATGTAAACCAGAGCATCATAACTTTTAATCATTAACAAACAAGTCTCGAACCTCAGTCATGTATTTCGTGGTTGTCTTTTCTCATTTTTCATAGACAATAATTTTTCCTTTTCTATTTGTTTTACATTTCTTCATTTTCCTTTTATCACTTATTCTTCATTCTACTTTACTTGATTAAGTTTCGTTATCATTATTAATAATTTTATTCAATTTATCTTTTATTCATGCATTTATTATTATAATTTATTCATTCATTTTATTTTTTCATTTTTATTTTTTTTTATTTTTTTTTTTATTTTTTTTTTTTGGGGGGGGGAGCTTTGTGGGTTTTTTTCTTTTTTCCCTTACCCCATATGTAGTCATCATCTCTTTCATCTTTTTAACATCTCTCTCTTTCCTTATCTCGCTTTTCTTCCCCTCAATTTCGAGCCATTTATCCTCCTCTGCCTCACTCCCTTCTTCGTAATCATTATCATTGGACGAGTCTCATCAATCACGGTCACAATCTTCATAATTCTTTTGCGCGAAAGAAATGTAACGATTACAAATATAAAGAACAGTAAGACAAAAATAAAATAGAGATAAAAAATTTACGGCAAAAAATGAATGAAAAATACTCATACACAGGAAAACACACATAGACGCAAATACATACACATACATACGCAAATATAAACACATACACACACATACACATACACACACACAAACACACACACAAAACAAATCCAAAAACAAACACCACACACACAAACACAAACACACACACACACACAGAAATACATTTATAAATATAAATCGATCTACTTATGCGCAAAACCAATCCTATAAAGACAAACACCTTAGAAAAAAAAGATAACTAAACCACAAAAAAAACAACTAAAAAAACAATCAAACAAACAAACAAAACAAAGAACAAGCAAAGTAAATCCAAGGATCATAATACATTCCCGTCTTGTACTTCGCTGCGATACAAATCTTCATCATTAAGTCCTTGTTAGCAGTAGGCATACATGATGCTCGCGAATCAGCATCATTAACTTATGAGTAATTAACTCGATAATTAGTGGCTGCGAGACAAGACTTGATGTACTCTCTTAAGAGGTGGAGAGAAGGAGGAGGAGGAGGAGGAGGAGGAGGAGGAGGAGGAAGAGGAGGAGGAAGAGGAGGAGGAGGAGGAGGAGGAGGAGGAGGAGGAGGAGGAAGAGGAGGAGGAGGAGGAAGAAGAAGAAGAAGAGGAGGAAGAGGTACATAAGGAGGAGGTACAGGAGGAGGAAGGGGAGGTACAGGATAAAGAGGAGGGTGAGGAGGTACAGGAGGATGAGGAGGTACAGGAGGATGAGGAGGTACAGGAGGAGAAGGAGGAGGAGGAGGAAGAGGAAGAGGAGGAGGAGGAAGAAGTGGAGGAGGAGGTACAGGAGGAGGACGGTGAGGAGGAAGAGGAGGTACAGGATAAAGAGGAGATACAGGAGGATGAGGAGGTACAGGAGGAGAAGGAGGAGGAAGAGGAGGAGGAGGAAGAAGAAGAGGAGGAGGAGGTACAGGAGGAGGACGGTGAGGAGGAAGAGGAGGTACAGGAGAAAGAGGAGGTACAGGAGGACGAGGAAGAGGTACAGGAGGAGGAGGAGAAGGAGGAGGAGGGGGGGGAGGAAGAGGGGGAGGAGGAGGAGGAGGAGGAGGAGGAGGTACAGGAGGAGGACGGTGAGGAGGAAGAGGAGGTACAGGAGAAAGAGGAGGTACAGGAGGACGAGGAAGAGGTACAGGAGGAGGAGGAGAAGGAGGAGGAGGGGGGGGAGGAAGAGGAGGAGGAGGAGGAGGTACAGGAAGAGGATGAAGAGGAGGAGGAGGAGGAGGAGGAGGAGGAGGAGGAAGAGGTACAGGAGGAGGAGGAGGGGGAGGTGGAGGAAGAGGGGAAGGAGGAGGAGGTACAGGAGGAGGAGGAGGAGGAGTAACAGGAGATGAGGAGGTTGAGAGGAGGTTAAGAGGAAGATTAAGAGGAGAAGGGGGGAGACGAAGAGGAAAAGAGAGGAAGGAAGAAGAAGAAGAATAAGGCTTAAAAGAACAGGAGGAGAAGATGGGGCTGAGAGGAAGAAGAAGAGGAGAATGAGGAAGAGAAAGAGGGGGTGAGGAGGAGAAAGAAGAGGACGAGGAAGAGAAGAAGTGGAAGTTGAGA
>NW_028234418.1:26897993-26900493 GCF_977035675.1 Penaeus japonicus
CAAAAGAAGAAAAAAGATACAGACAATGAGAGAAGAGACAAGCGAGATGGAGGAGCCAACAGAGAGGAAGAGGAAGTGAAGGCAAGGGAGGGAGAGAGAAAGGGGGAAGAGGAGGGATAGAGGCCGCAGAGGTCACAGTTCGGGAGGCTTTGGTTTCTAATGCCGAATAATTAGCTGGAAAATAAATGTAGAGCAGACGGGGTGCGTGAACGGGGCTGTGTGCCTGTCTGGCTGTGTGTCTGTGTGGGTATTTGTGTGCGTGTCTACAAGATGTGTTTGTTTTGTTGTTTCTCTGCATGTGTCTGCGTTTTGTGTATGTTTGAATGGTTGTGTGTGTTTAGGTGTGTGTGTGTGTGTGTGTTTTTGCATATCTTTCTGTCTGTGTGCGTCCGTATGTGAGCATCTATGTGTGTATATTGTGTATTTTTGAGTGCCTGTAGCTGTAGGAGTGTTAACTGTCTCGATCTTTTGACCAAATCTATAAACAAAGGCTATATAGGTTCGAGCAGCAGTTATGCTTCCAGGAAAAGTATTATCAGCATGATTATGTAAGCATGCTATTACCTACAAACTTGGTTGCTATCTCAAGTTTATAAGGATATCAATAAAAGGTATACCCGGTACTACAGGTATCCTTCTGCCTTTCTCCTGCCTCCGTAAACCTTAAGGTGTATGGTGTACCTGCTCCTGACTTCTGCCGGGGGCGCAGACGATGCCCTGTAAGGAGAAAAGACGGCCCATTTTTAACCCAGGTAGGTTCGTTCCCGTAAATCTCGAACAACAGCATTATAATTTGAATGTGCCATGTGTAAAAAAGAAAAAAAAGAAAAAGAAAAAGCGGTATTTCCATTGCTGAGTTGTAACATGTGTGTCAAGACATGATCAAAATTTCACATAAATATCTAGGTATGTTTTTATACGTACGTTATCAATAAGGCACTTACAATATGGAGATAATCTGAATTGCAAATATATTAAAATGTAGACAAAAAAGAGTATCAACGGAGACAGATGGCGATCCGTATTTACATGCCTTACAATTGCCAGATACTGCAATATAACACATAATACTATTTATATACGACATGTATATCCCAATCATATTTTAAACAAGGAAAGTATATGAAATTGAATACAAGCTATAAAATTCGGTTATTATATAGAAATTTCCCTCAGACAGATTACTGACAAACGAACAGGACAAAGGTAAAGTAGGAATCCCCGTATGATGGCATAGGAGTCAAGGATATATTAATCATATTCATTTAATATAGTATCGTTTTATGGGGATGTCAAATACTTGGAGAAGAAGGAGGAGGGGGTGGGGGAGAGATGAGGAAGAAGGAGGAAGAGGATGGGGAAGAAGGAGGAAGAGGGTGAGGAGGATGGGGAAGAAGGAGGAAGAGGGTGAGGAGGAAGAGGATGGGGAGGATGGAGAAGGAGGAGGGAGAGGATGAGGAGGATGGGGAAGAAGGGGGGAGAGGGTGAGGAGGAGGATGGAGAAGAAGATGAAGGAGGGTTAGGAGGATGGAGAAGTAGGATGGGGAAGAAGGAGAAAGATATTGAGGAGGAAAAATGGAAATGGAAAAAAGATGGGGAAGAAGAAGGAGAAGGGTGAGGAGGAGAGAATGGAGAAGAGATGGGGAAGAAGAAGGAGGCAGAGGATGGATAAGATATATGGAAGAAGGAAGAGGGTTAAGAGGAGAAGATTGGAAAGAAGAAGGAGGAGGATAGTGTCAATAGACATACGATGCTAATGTGTGTTTCTCTGTCCATCTCTTGTGGTTGCATGACGCCCATCCATGAAAGTAGAGAGAAAAGTCACTCAACTAATAGGAAAAATAGATACAAAATTAAAGATATTACTAGCAGTACCGAGATTCACTTACAGTCTCAAGGTAGCAATAACACTGTCGCTAATTACGATTACCTTATAATTCTGGCTTGTTATTTTTCATGCGTTTATTCAATCCTGATTATTTATAATTTCATTCATAACTCAAAGTATCTATCGCGTTTGTCTGTTTATCATTTCATATTTTCATTTTTTTTTAATTAGCATTGATATGAAATTCAATGAGTTCAGTATTTCCAGTGGACTGTTTACCATTGTATAATAGTTTGTACTTTTCAAATCCAAAGTAAATATAATTGGTATGTAATCAAAGAGGATAATGACTCTAATATCGATGATTTTGGTGAATAATAATGATGATATTGAATACTGACCATCATGACCATAGATCATAATGAGGATAGAAAGAATGATGACAGTATTAATCATGAAGATAATGATAATGATAATCGTGACCAAACAAATAAAGATAATGATGTTGATAATAATGATTGTAATGATGAAAATTATACTACTATTAATAATAGTACTGATGATAATGATAGTGAAAAGGATAGTAATAAATGATAACAAAACCAATAATAATGATGAGAATATAATGAAATTAGCAATACATCTAGCTGCAACAATAACACGACTGCGACT
>NW_028234418.1:26987993-26990493 GCF_977035675.1 Penaeus japonicus
ATATATATATAATATTATAATATTACACCATGAATATATATAGTATATATATAATATATATATAAATAACTTAATATATAAATACCTATATAAACATATGACAACAGAAAAAAATATATTAGAATTATATTATCAAATATTTATAAATATATATTATATCTATCTGTTGGAGGTGTGTGTGTATTGTATGGTATGTGAATGTGTATGTGTATGTGTATGTGAAAATGTGTAATGTGTATTTTATATGTATTATGTATATGTATCACTTGTATATAGGATTATTAATATATATATGTTATCTAATATATGTCCATATATATATATAATTATATATATATAGATATATATAGTCTATATAATAATATCAATATAATTATATATATATATATATACCGTACATAGACATATGTATAAATCACTGTATATATATACTTATATATTATAAAGATATATAATGCATATACTATCAATATTAACTATCTATCTATATAATATATATATATATAAATAATATATATACTATATATATACATAATAATTTAAATACTACCTATCAATTAAGTATTTATACTATTCTATCTCTCTCTCTTTCTCTCTCCTCTCTCTCTACCTCGATCATCCCCACTATCTCCTCCATCTCCTACTACTTAAATACTCTCTCTCATTCTCGTCCGTCTCTCTCTAAACATCTCTCTCCCTCTCTCTTCTATATAATATATATATATATATATAATATTCTATATATTATAATATATATAATATAATATATACTATATTTCATTGTAATTATGACATATAAAATATATATAATATATTTAAGTCCATGAAGCTACATTTATTGTATGTTAATACTAATTTGTTAATATATATGTTTGATAGTATATATACTATTATATATATATATATATATATATATAAAATAAGACACTTTATGTATCATAACATATATATATATAACATATAGTAATATATATATATATATACTTATGTATATTTATAACATATATATCTATACTATATATAATAGCTAATTATATATATTAGCTACTAAATAGTATATATAGATAGATTAGATAAATACTAATCATACTTTATGCATTACTATATATATTATATCATATATTATATATATATATAGTATATAAGTATATATAATATCATACATATATATATTTAACATATGTGAACATAATGATATAAACGATTATATCATACAATCTATATATAATATAGATATAATACTATTTATATAAATATAATATCATATACTATTATATACTATTCATATATGGTGTGCTGTTGTATGTGTGGTGTGTGTGTGTGTGCTATATACCATTTACAAATATTATATACCTATACTATACTAGAATTGCTATTCTTATAAGATATAGATATGTACTGTATAACTAATAACTGGATATATATATATATATATATATTCTAATATATATATATAGGGGATTATGGATAGTTTATATGTATATATATAATATATATACTAGTATATATATATATATATATATATATATAATATATAGCATATATGGGATCATATACGGAATGATTGGGAAAAAAGTAAGAGAGGCATAGATCCTGCAGTGGAATGATACAGCTGAACGGTGATGTAGATACACACAACACACACACCACACAGCCACACACACCCACACACCAACACACACACACACATCCACACACACAACACACAATATATATATATATATAGATATATAATCTATATATATAATATAATATATATATATATTATATATTATCATAATATATATATAACTTCTATATTATATATTTAATACATATATATATATAGATATATATATATATATATACTTATATAACTATATAAATATAAATTATATGAATTATATATGTTATATCCATGCAATTATATATATCATATACTATAACATATATATATATATATATATAGTATATATATATATATAATATATATATGGTATATATATAGTAATACTAATACTATATTATATACTATACTTATTATATATATACTATAATGTTATGTATATATATTTTATATATATATATATATAAATATA
Source organism: Penaeus japonicus (assembly GCF_977035675.1). Lineage (NCBI taxonomy): Eukaryota > Metazoa > Arthropoda > Malacostraca > Decapoda > Penaeidae > Penaeus > Penaeus japonicus. The sequence continues at coordinate 26,990,072 of NW_028234418.1, forward strand.
TGGTTATTATATATATATATATATATATATATATTTGATATATATGATATTAGTAAAATTACATTGCATCATATATATATACATATATATATATACTTATATAGCTACCTACTATATATATATATATACTATCATATATATATATTTATATTATATATGTCTGTACTGTTCTCTCTCTCTCTATCTCTCTTTAAATATATATATATATTATATATTATATAGATTATGTATATATATAATATATATCATAATATATAATCATATATTATATATATATATATATATACTATATATATTATATATATATATAACTATTTATTATATATATAATATATTATATATATAAACACTATATCATATTGAGTTCTAAGACATATATATATTAATTATATTTTATATATAATATATATATATATGTATAT
>NW_028234418.1:27010493-27012993 GCF_977035675.1 Penaeus japonicus
GCCTGACCCTCTAAGTGAGCCAGGAGACAAACCTCCTAATATAGATGTCAATTGAGAACACCTCTAAAATAACAGTTATTTCGCTTACATAGGCAGTACAGTTACTGACATAAACTCATCAGACCTACTGAAGTAAATCAGCTACATTACTCAATATCAAGATGTAACCAGCTGGGATTTTTTTTTTTTCTTTCTTTCTTTCTTTCTTTCTTCCTTTTGAGACTCTCCGGCTACTCCCACATAAACCCTCGCGATCATAGGGTTTAAAACCACTGTCTAAGCCAATAAATTAATTTAAGCACATAAGTTAGACGGGTCATCATAATATGTGTTCCCAACCACATGAGCTTGCATTGGTATGGGACAGTCCCTTAATATAATGGTCACTCAATTAAGCCGAGGTTTCTTGAGATGAAGAGATGTGGCTGCAGGACTAGCCGATGTCCTGCAGCTCCGGAGAGAGGAAACGAGGCCCACCCCTAAGCCATATTGACACCACAGGCTAAGAGGTACTGGCTCTCTCTGCAACAATATTAAGAGGTGCAAAAGATATCTTTTTGCGATCAATGGGGTGCACCAGATGCCACATTGTCGCATTGCCGGAACGTGGGCAAGCACGGGTTTGGTAAGAGTTGGTGGGAAACTTATGCCTGACACTATTCCGTGGAAGCTGAAGGACATGCAGGCAGTCCAGCTACCACAGTAAGCCTTCAGTAATTGACCAATACAAACTTCTGTTATGTCACATAAGCATAGTACATGGCCGCAAGGCTAAGGAAGGGTAAAGAGGAATATAATCCAAGAGGAAGCGGTACCGGGCTCAAGGAAGTTTGTGGTCAGTGATCTGTTTCAAAGAGTAACTTTTGAAAATGAAAGGAAAAATCCAAAATCAACATTATATGTTTTATTCTTATTGAGAGAAGGAGAAAAAACGAGGACTAGTAAGCATAAGTTAGCAAGTGACAGCATAGCTGGAGACTACAAACCAAAACGTATCATGTATCTGCCGATGCTATCTGCCTCACTAAAGCATTGTTCACTAATTCTTGTAGCAAGGTATGCCAGATATGACGTGTTCTGTTGGAGAACACAACGTATCTGTATGTCAAAAGGATGTGAAACTTCTTGTCAAACACTCCTACGTAAAAGACCACATCGAAATGAACATATGTTACTAAATATAACGATGATCTTCCGAAGATTTTTGAACGTTCTCCAAACATAATTTTCTCTGATATCAAGACAATAATGAATAAGGTTGCTATTAAAACGGAGTTCAATAAATACCTTTTCAAAGCAGAAGACCAGGTTTTCTTGAGATCCTTTTTAACAGAAATGCAATTCAATTCTCTGTTAACCACCATAAAAAAACAGGTAAAATAACCACATTAACAAACAACATATTTACAAATAATCTCAACTTTCAAAACGGTATCGTGTTATTAGATATAACTGATCATTACCCTTTAATTCATAAAATACTAATTTGTTAAGTAAAGTTTCTGTACGATTTATTAAGCAGTGTGAAAAGCCTCCAAAGCTAGAGCATTATGCATTCTTGAACCAGCTCATAGTCCAACTAAGCATCAGAAATATTGGAAAATGTATTCACGATATTTTACCTTTTCTATTCGCAGATCCTGGTAAAATTATGCGTATTCGACGATCCCGTATTTCATTAAGTCTATTAGTCGCCATTTTTATTTTATATAATTATCATCATTATTAAATTACCATCAGCATGGTAGTTAAACTGGTCATTTGTCATTTAACTGTATTTTCTGCGTGGAGGTTAGGTACCTTGACCTCATGTTGGCCTGGGTCTAGAATAGACTCTTAACCCTTTTCCTTCCCTTAGGATAAGAATAGATGCGGAACCCTATTCCCCAGGGGGGGATAATGCACACTGAAGAATGTATATTCAACCACGTGGTAATTCGCCATTTTGACTTTGCCATCTTGGAAGCTTGTGACACATCTGACAGTCTTCGTTTCTCCAACATAAACTCGAATGTATTCCATGCGTATCTTACGCAATCATCTTTAAATTTATGATATAATTCAATGAAAAGCTTCCATCAATGATATAGAAGTCATGATTCATACAACTCACCTAATATTCAGGCGTAATCCTTTAAATAACACATCGGTTGATTACGAATTAATCAACCAGGCATGCTCGTTGACGTTCCCCCCCTCCCCCTTCCCCATCCTCCCCCTCTCCTTTCATTAGCCCTCCATTAGTCCCTCCACCAAGCCCCACCCCTCCTCCTTCTCCTCTCGTCGGATTGAAACGAGCCAAAGGTGGTTGACCTCGTGTGCCTGTCTCATAAGCACGCGATGCACCTTCTTAGATTCAATATCTTAGCTCCTGAACTTCTCGTCCTGCCCACTATTACTTTCATGTTATTTGTCTGAACTACCTCTTTGTATTATTTTGTCTCAGAAAAGCATATAGCACTGTTGATCACCAATTATAAAAAAAGATACATTACGTATT
>NW_028234418.1:27027993-27030493 GCF_977035675.1 Penaeus japonicus
ACTATATTAGAGTTACGTTTAAGCGATTTGATCGCTAAATAATAACGCCGTGGTAGACCATTAAATTGAGAATGGGATTTAATATGAATCCCTTAAGGTAGCTAACATCTTTGTTAAAGCACTTATTTTGTTTAGTAATAAGACCATCGAGGCCTTTAATATAATCCAAACAGTTAAATAGACTGGGTTTTGAAGCAAAAGATAATCCAAAGCCTAAAAGTTCGGTTCCATAGCGAGAAAGAGTATAAGACCATAAATTAACAACCGAGTCGGTGAGAGAAAATTTTAACCAAGGGCTCCGTGAGCAAATATTGTTAAGTTTAATATGGAGAGAAGCTTGATGACGACGACTTTTAAGGGAAGATCTATGAGCAGCAAACGCCAAAAGATCATCTAAAATTGAACCGGGGTAACTTCTCTAAGTAATCTAAGTGACCTACGGACTTTATGGAACGCATCTTCAACATCTATTTTAGCACAACGAATGCTATCTCGTAAACGATGGCCCTCATAACTAGAAAAAGGTATGCCTAATCTAGAATTAGCAAAGTATTGGCCAAAGGAAGGGGGACTAACCTGTTCTTGTAAGCAATCCTGTAGAAACTTGACCTGGTTTTTCCTCCGAATGCCATACACAGGGGCTTCCTATATTCGTTTGTTTTCTCCCTTATTTGAGCTAGTGTGTGGATATGGTCTGTAGTTGAGAATCCGCTGCGGAACCCTGCCTGTTCCCTGGGTTGTTTTGAATCTAATGTATCGGTGATACGGGCTGTGATGATTTTTGTGAACAGTTTATAGATTACTGAAAGGAGGCTTATAGGTCGGTAATTCTTTAAGTCTTTTGTGTCTCCTTTTTTGTGTATTAAAATTATTATTGCGTTTTTCCAGGCCTTCGGAGTTTTACCGACGCTTAGACATCTGTTATAAAGACTGGCCAGTTTTACTGCCGCAATCTCTCCTGCATCTTGAATAAGATCTACACTAATGCCGTCTTCTCCTGGTGTTTTTCCTCTTTTCATGTCTTTTAGTGCCCTATTTACTTCCTCTACCATGATGTTTGGAACGTCTCCAATTGTTGTGTTTGTCTCCGTATGTGGTTGATCGTTTAAGTGGTATAAGTCGCGATAGAAGTCTTCAATTACTTTGATAATTTCATTTTTATTGAATTCTGTCGCCCTATTCTTAATGTTGATTAGATTAACGAGAGGCTTCTGTATGAGCTTATTTCGTTCCCTTCTTAGCTGTAATTTTACTCTACTTCTGACCAGTCTATGGTCGCTACCAATATTTACTTTATTGATAACGGTTACGTCTTGTACAATGTCGCGCCTATTGGTGATTATGAAGTTAATTTCGTTTTTAAATGCCGGATGGTGATTTCCATGTCTATTTCCTCCCGGGTCTCTTTTCGAAAAATGTATTCATAATTTTAAGGGATCGAGCTTCAGCGAATTATATCAGCCTTTGCCCTCTCTCATTTCTGGTGCCTATTCCATGTTTCCCAACCGAGGTTTCTCCATCTTCCCTTATTCCTATCTTGGCATTAAAATCCCCCATAATCACGGTAAAATGGGTTTTTACTCTTAACTCTTTTTATTCTAGCTGCTTGCACATCTTCATAGAAGCTCTCTATCTCCTCATCACTATGACTGCTGGTAGGAGCGTACACTTGGATAATTTTTAGGCTATTTCTGTTGTTTAGTTTCAATATTACAGAAACTACTCTTTCGCTCACACTGTAGAATTCCCTAACATTCTTTTTGAGTCGCTTGTGAACTAAGAAACTTACTCCTGATTCTTGTTTGCTATCCAAGGGTTTACCTTGCCAATATAATAAGTGCCCATAATTTAGTAATTTCTGCTCTTCGCCTAGTCTTCTAACTTCAGAAAGTCCTACAATATCCCATTTAATAAATGAAAGTTCCTCAAGCAGTGTCAAAAGATCAGATTGTGTTCTCTGGGTCCTTACATTGTATGTGCATAAATTCATCATCTTTAGGCGGCCCGGGTCTAACCGGATATTTTTAGCACCCTCTGCTCCAGAACGATCATGATTGCCGCCGTGACCAGGGGCCCTTCGCTTCCGGGGAATGAGGGCCGTTGTCTTGACTGGGAAATCACATTTAAGAGGGATGTGGCCTGATACCCCCACCTGTCGCCCTTATTTGTGCATGGTGGGGGGAGTAATTTTAGTCCGGAGGCTACAATTAATCTCCAATAACACGTTTGAGTTAGTTTTGCATGTTATTAGATTTTTGTATCCCCCAATCTATCTCACGACCTTCTGGTCTACTCATGTGAGAATGATCATTTGTTTACATGTACGTGCAGGGCCTATGCAAAAATGCATGTTTGCATGTTTATAGGCGCTCCCGTGCCCGCACTTATATTCGTTACTATATATAGATTGTGCCCGTGAATGTACAGCGTAGACGCATATATATACAAATAAGCAATTATGCACATACTTCAAACGTTTGTCTACGCCCATATGTATGCA
>NW_028234418.1:27035493-27037993 GCF_977035675.1 Penaeus japonicus
TGTCCCTGCCACCCCACAAGCCACAGTGATTGCCACCTATGTTCTCTTTAACAAACACTAAGAATCAGTTGTGCTTGTAATCACCCTTTCATACCTTAACTATGTAATGTAACTATTTCTAATTATAAAAAGAGAGAGTGTTAACTAGAATCCGAGAGACCGGACCCTTCCACGATCTAAATTTGTTTGACACACAACGATTCATCCTTTCGTCCGACCCACGTGACCCATACCCCTCGATCACTAGACCTTCCTACTACTGATGTGCTGATGCAATGATATAGGTATCGACTGATTTACTCCTAATACCACCGATACTTAATTAAAATCTATCATAATTCAAAATTGTTTTGATGAACAGAAATTAAATGTGTTATGTTTTTTTTTTTTTTTTTTTTTTAATCTAGTATCATATCATTTGAGTACACCTTAGATAGAGCTTTAATATTAGATTATGATCCACATTAGCTACCATGGACGCGCAGTTGTGTACGAGACACGCTGGTGTTATTAAATTGTAAAGCCCAAGGATAAAGTATAAATTATGATAATGAAATGACCAGTTTTCTTGTGATTGAAACTTTTAAAAAATCATATCCATTTCCTTATTTCGAATTCTGAAATATAAAACCCATTCCATTACTAAAAATCATTACATCTAAATTATAAATTATTTCATCAGATTTCCATGTACAGAACAAAGTTGATGATTTTTTCCCTTTTTACCATATTCATTTTTTTCCATTGACCACAAGTGTCCCAGATGGCAACCTAGAAGTCACGCGACTATGGGCAACAATCTTACTTGTAATGATTTTCAATGTACTGGTATCGGTATCGGCCTGTATTCGTAGTATGGGTATGAGTAGCGGGATCGTTCAAAATTTCGGTATAGATGAAGATCCAGAAGCCAAGTTTTGTACCTATCAGCCGTAACTGTCTGTATCCAAATCGTAAGAGCATATAATTGTTTCAATCTGTATTCTTGTAAGTTAATGTGTCCATACATGTTACTTTTATGTTTGTTGCGTGGTCACTCAGAAGTGAATGTCTCACACGCCTTTAGCTCAAGTAGTTCCGGAAGGGAAAATATATTCGTGTTGCGTACATAGTGGCCATGCATTAACAACTTGAAACTCATTTCTCAGGCAGATAAAGCTCAGAGTCAGTAAAGGACAGAAGCAAGGACAAACAGACCCAGTGGCTAGTCGCCGGCAGGAGGTGAGTGTATCAATGGGCTAGTTGTGAGCAAACGCCATGCTTCCAATAGGCTCCAGCTCACACTTAATGGCTGACGGGGGAACCAAACTTCAAAGCTCACATTTGTGACAACGTATAGCTGGTGTCAATTGGAAACTAAACCTTAATGGAAACTATTGGTTAAAAATGTATTCTGTATACCAAACGTCGCAAATATACTATATTTGTAACATTGCACAGTTCGGATACTGTGTTGGGGTTAGCGTAGTAGTATAGCATGGGCCAGATTTGCGCGATGCATGATATCGCAGTGATATCATGGGTGTCTTTTTACTACATTTTAGGCACATCATGTCTCCATAATCATCTACCTTCTCGCCGTGTAGTATTACTTGATACCGTCTGGCTGGCATGAACTATTTTGGCCTTTTTTACAATAATAATGGTTCACTCAAATTGTAGATGATAAAAGTTTATGAAAATTTTAGAATTAGCAAAGTTGCATAATTATATCATATAACATTATTTTGTTTCGTGAGTCAGATGGAGGAAGAGGAGGAACGGCCAGAGAAGGGAGCAAGAAGTAAACTTCTTTTTTTTTTTCTAATTGAAGTGCAAGCAAGAACACATTCGGTATAATCATACAAATCAGCATTATGAAAATGCGTGTATTTATTTATTTTTTTAAGTATACAGGTATAAAAAAAAGAATCATTAATGGAGAAAATATAACAGGGTCATACATTAAAACATGTAAATATCACATTGCACCTTCGGAGATGCCAGACTGTACACAAGGAGATCAATTCCCTGGGAAGTTTAACTTAATACGCTTATCAAACTGGCTAATTCTTTTCCTCTCCCTGGATATATCTTCTTAAGAATATGCGTCGGGTCGTAACCAAAACTTCTGAAGTCTTGAGCATAGAGACGAAGGAGCTTCTTCAGGACTTCAAGCGGAACAGTGGAATAGTGGGAAACCAGGAGGTCCTCTGTGTTGCCCTTCCCCTTATGCGCGTTCACCACCAGCAGACTCGCGTCCACGTCGCGCTCCATGCCACTTTCTCTGCGGGCGGGAAGGGCGTCAGCATAGTCGGAGGGAGAATAGTGATTGGAAAAAATGTCATAACAACAATACTGAAGATAGTAAATATCCTAGCAACAATAATACCACTATGTCGTAGATAGATAGATAGATGGATAGACATATACATATGTTCATGTTAAAGTCTGTGAACTAAATTGTACTATGGATGGATGGATTTGTATCCACTAGGCTTTACTGTATCAAACCTATAAC
>NW_028234418.1:27072993-27075493 GCF_977035675.1 Penaeus japonicus
ACCTCATCAGGGTTTTGTTTGAATATTTCCTCAAGTTCTCCTAAATACTTCCTAAGCTCAGTTTCATCTATGGAAGGCCTGTGAGTGGGGGCAATGTGAATTTCAGGAATAGCGACACTAACAGTTTCTAATTCATCGTCCTCTTCCATGAGATTCACATTGTATTCTGACTCTCCTGACTCTAAGCCAAATGGCACCTGTGGCTCTAAATAGCTCGTTCCAACAAAATTCTCACAATCAGACACTTGTGATGATCCTAATGAAGTTTCTTGTTTACAACAGTAGCGTGTATCCTGAGCATTACATTTCACTAGGCAATAAGGAGTCCTTAATTCATCAAAATTTCTCTCTACAGATCCACCTTTCTGCCTTAATGTGGGAGACGGCGATCGGCGTGAGTCAGGGGAGACAATCATGGATGCCGGAGGGCAGACGGAGCCCTTAGGGAGAACGAGTGCAGAAGGGAGTTTCACAGATTGTCCAACCGGGGTCACTTTCCTCCCCTCTGAAGTTGTAACATTAGGAACAGATTTTACTACAGACACTATTGGCGTATGAAGCTTCTGGTTAAATGTGTCTTTGCAATGAGGACTTTGCTCTAGACAAAAAGATGATCGGCTATCTACAGAACAGCGTGCAATCGAACCATGGTAGGTTGGAGTGTGTTGGGCACCATAGTTTTTATCTGGAAGTAAACTATATGGGTTAGGGGGAGAGGTGCTAAACAAGGAGTGAGCAGGCGTAACACATGAGTGGGGGACCACGTTATTTACAAGCGGAGATACTGGGATAAGTGGTAGTGAGGTGGGTCGCAGTGGCCTGTTGTCACTCGTGTGATTGGAGGCATTAAGCTCGCTTTCGACAGTGCAATTAATCATATTCGAGTTGCTGTTGGGGATTAATTCGTTACCTTGGTTACGAACATTATTCCCATCGCTGCAATCAGCTTGTGTACTGTCGTGGCTGATCTTGGAACTTAAATCTTCAGGGTTTGAAGGTAACATTTCGTGAGCGGGTTGGATCAGAGAGGAATCTTCAGGAATATCGTGTGCCAAGGGCTGTGATATCAGTTTAGTGCTGTGTTGGTGATTTTCTTTCCCTTCAGTTTTAGGGATTACTGAAGAAAGGTCAGTTTTCACCCCAGGTTTTTGTGTGACTGGGTCAAGACTGAAATAACAGGGGGAATTAGAGGGAAGTGCATCATGAAGCTTGTTTGCTGAAACGACTGTCATTGGGGCAGACAAGGGAGCAGTAAATATGCAACTCTCGGTAGTATCAGAGTGAAGTGAATTTCCAGATGAAGCGGTAATGGCAACAGAGGAAGCAACAATTTTGGCGATGTTTTGAGCATCAGAAATAGACATAACAGAGAAATATGAAGGGTTTACAGTAGGCGAAGTGATAGAAAGGGACAAGGCTGCAGTCGAAGCAGGAAAAGCACCACAAGCACCAAGGGTATTAGCACTTGGAGCAGCCGACAGAGAGAATGCTGCAGTGACAGAGAGTGATGGAGGTGCATTGGTAGGGGGGAGGGCATCTTTAATATCAGAAAGGGTACCTTCAGGAGGAAAGGAGTTCACTTTGGAAGGAAAAGTGTTGGTGTCAGAGGCAGGTGTAATTACTGTTAAGAGAGGGGAGGTGGTGATAGGGATGGAAGCAGACTTAACATTCAAGGCACTATTATTCTCATCCTGTACATTCGTCTTATCTGAGGCAACCGAAGGCATAACGGATTCAAGGACTCGAGGCATTAGAAAAGACTTATCAGTGGACACGGAAGATTTAACAGGCTCGCTAATTTCAGATGAATGCAAGCTTTTGAGAAAGCCTGGCTGGAAGTGTGATGAATTAACGTTTTCGTGACATGAAACCGTTGCCTTACTAGCGTTGCCATCAACATGTGGATTCTTGGCTGGCAAGCATGACAAGGTATGGGTTGGGAACTGGCATGAGGATGAAAAGGATTGTGAAGGTGTCAGTGAGGGGCCAGGAGAGGTTACTGCTGGAAGTGACACAAGAAAGGGGTTCCGGGCGAGGGGGTTTGGTGGCAGAGGTGCATGAGCCTCCACCCGCTCGGGCTGTTGTGCGGTCAGCATACTGCCACTGGGCTGCCAGCTTCTAGCCTTGCGTGCCACTAGACTAGCCTTAGGTGCCACTGGGTTAGGCTTGGAGGATTCTGATTTAGACTTGGAGAATTCTGACTTAGGAGGTTGGGTCAAGATCTTTGTGAGTTCTGGGAGATTGAAGGGTCCTGTAGACAGACAGTGGAAGGCTGAGGTGAGATAGAAAACAACAGAAGGCTAAGATAAAACAATATTTTGCCAACTCATGGATAACATAACAAAATTTCTTTGTTTTGTTTTTGTAGGAAACTGAATTACAAAAACAGCAGCATGCACAAGAAAACTGAATCATGCAAGTATCATATAGGAAGGGTTTTGGGAGACCTTGTTAAGATACTATCGAAAAAGGTTTAATGTGAGAATGATAATAATAATAG
>NW_028234418.1:27082993-27085493 GCF_977035675.1 Penaeus japonicus
TGGTATTGCAAGATATGATAGTGGAGAGGGATAACGAAGGTGATGGTGTTGAGTACTAGAAATGTCAGTAACATCAATGATATCAATAACAATTGTAATCATGATGATAATAATGGTGATGGCGATAGTGACGGGGATGATAGTAATAAGGATAAAGATAATAATGTCAGCAACAATAATGATATTGATAATAATTATAATGATAATAAAATTAACAATAATAATAATAATGATAATAATGATGATAATATTATCAACAATGATAATAAAATTGATAATAATGGTAATGATAACGATGAACATATAAATGATAATAATAACAATAGCGATAATGATAATCAGAATAATAAAACGTTAATGATAATGATAATCATAGTAATAATAGTAATGAACACAATGATAATGATCATGATAGTAATGATAATGATTATATTTATAATGGTAATGAAAACAATAATAATAGTAATAATAATAATAATAATCATGATAACAATTATCACAATGATAATGATGATTATGGTAAGGATAATAAGGATAGTAAAAATAGGAATAAAAATTATAATGATAACAATAATGATGATACTGATATTTTCAACAGTGATAATAATGATAATAATACTAATTATGATAATTGTATTAATGATAATGATGATATTGATAATGATCGTAAAAATCATAAGCATAATTGTGATTATAATAACAATGCTAATGATGATAATGATAATGATAATAACAATTATAATAATGATGATGACGATAATAATGATTAAAATAATAATAATAATAATGATTACAATGATAATGGTGATAATGATAGTAATGATGATGATAATAATGATAGTAATGATAATGATAATGGTGAAGAAATATGAGAAAGCATTGGGCAATAACAGACTATATACTTTGATAAATATGATTTGATTTAGAAATATCATCGTTTTCGAACCATAAGTGGTGGATATAATGATCACAGCTGTCATAATAATAAAAACCAGACACTGAAACCGATTCTTAGCACACTTACCGCGAAGGGCAAATGGCCTTTGCAAAGGGTGTGGCTGAGAAGGAATGATTTGAGTTTTCGATACAACCTTGGCCATTTTCAGAGATACGCACGTGAGTGAATAGTCTCTGGCAACTCATTCTATGGAACTATTTCTTCTCACCTATAGCTTTCTCAACAAACATTATAGAGAACTCTCCCTGTGGGAATTTGGTTGTACCTTTCCCGGAAGGACTCGCTGCAAGCACAGGACTCTGCAACATGACCTTGCCGACGTCGGGACTGGTTGGGGCGGCGTTCATGAGGTTCTCGTAATGTTCCTGCACGGCCTGGAAGTCCTGCACGCCCTTGGGGTTCATGAGCAGCTTCATGGGAGGCTTCTCCTGCAGGAAAGAGGGGCCGCATTATGATCCGAGGAGAGTGAGGGGAAGGAATGTGTGTGTCGGGGTAGATGGTCTCCTTTCCTTAAGAAATGTAACTCTTTTATTGCCGTTCGATTTGTTTGGTTTAGTGTGTCCCTCTTACTGGCATATTCAAGTAAGTAAAAAACGATGTTGTTCTTAATTGCAATTAAGTTATGATATGCAAAGAAATCTTGTGGCGTTCACCTGAAGTTCAGGGACTTGCCATGAAGAGAAATGAGTCTCGGTTTGATTCTGGTTTGGCGTGATCAAGTCGCTCTCCGTGGGGTTTTCTGTTTCGAATCGCAAGTACTAGGGATTTGATGCCAAGCACTGAGGGATGCATGAATTGGACACTTATCACGATAGTTTACCAATTTTGCTTTGTGTTTCCATTTCTCTCAAATTGACTTCTGATGATATGTCATCAGATGGATTAATAAAAGTGAATGTAGAAGACTAAAGGAAGAAGTATTCTTTCGTTTAGTGTAATTGCACGAATAAAATTTACTTTGTTGCTTATCAAATATTCGCTTTTCTCATTTGAAAGCGTTATGCAGATTTCAGTTACCAAAAATGTTTTATATAAGATTTTAATCCTGCACACATGTTTAAGCGCATTGAAATAAGGATGCAATTAAACAATGTATACTGCCAAGAAGACTGTGTGTGTGTGTGTGTGTGTGTGTGTGTGTGTGTGTGTGTGTGTGTGTGTGTGGTTGTAAGTGTATGTCACGCCTCCAACGCCTTGGTTGCCTAAAGGAGAGAGTGTGGGCCCGGGAGGGGAATGAACTCAGCTTGGGTACCTGTTCTTTACCCTGATTTTTTTCCATCTCATATTCGACTCCCTTGTGTTTATATCTTAGATAGAACATTCCTTTTCTATGTTCTGTGTTAGAGCTATTCAATATTTTTTCAATGTTACAAATGATGCTGGTCAGTTTTAAGTTTCTTCTTGACTGAATTCGGAAACAGGACCATAGACTGAGGTCACTCGATCCCAAACGCCTTGTAGCCGATCACGTGTGGCGGTGCGCAGATTCGACTCTCAATTAACGATAGGTTCTGTCTTGGCACACAACTCCACCGCAGGCCA
>NW_028234418.1:27092993-27095493 GCF_977035675.1 Penaeus japonicus
TATCAATAATCATGGATTAATCATTAGTATTAACCCTCTTCCATTATTCCTGTTGAAGGATATTCATACTCTCTTATTGGATGGTGCTTCTTCTAACACTTCCGGTTCATGTTTGGTCAGTGTCACCCACCGAGTCATGTGTCAGTCATGTCCCCGCTGTCTGACACGTGCCCCCCCCCCCCCCTGCCTTCACTATAAACATAATGCCAGGCCACAGGGTGGCTCAAAACCGGTGCCTGAACGTACTTCCCATAATCACGAATGTCTTTTAGCAAGATGGATTAAGTAACCAAAAACTTTTCTTTCTTCTTCTTTCTCATTTTTACTGAATTGCTGCGAAGATGTTGGGGTGACAGCTAATGTTACCCTTGTATTTACTTTCTTGTGACTCGACATAATATGAGTTGACGATTGTCATCCTGTGATTTGTATTCCTCTTTGCATAATCACTGACGGGGAGGTGGTGTGGTTTCAAATGCAATTGCACCGTTAGAGCGTAAGGCAATACTTTCAAATGGGGATTGTCAAAATTGGTTATTTTCATTTGTTTCATTATATAAGCTTTGTCAATGATAGCTTGTGCTAACAGAGCTTTGATTCTTTAGTAAACGTGTTTTGAAACAGGCAGAATTACGTTTATCCAGTTTAAAATACTTCATTTGCTGGAAGATAAGTAAGAATATAAATTGGCAATGAATGTTAGTCTTTAAAGATTTGAAATCATAGAGGAAACATTTCAATCAACTTCATGCTTCATACTTCCGCGGTCTGGCTGCAAGATCCCCTATTCGTTCAAAGGGTAATCAAATATACCAGAGTTTCCGAATGCCGTAAAGTCTATGCATTATGTAAGCCATGTGCTTCCTTTTCAAATGGCCAAATAGAAGCTCCTGAAGAGAGCCACCCTGATGAACCTGTGAACCGGTTCAGAAGGAGTTGAAGGATAAAAAAGAATAAGAATTCAAAGTTGCTGTTGACTTTCATCACGAACACATGCATTCCAAATGAAGGGGCGACTCACTGCTTGGGGCAAGCCCTTCCTGCTGCTCCTCCGGGCGGACCATCTGGAAGGCGCGCTCGCACTCGGAGGCGATGGCGTCGGCCTCATTGATGACCATCATCATGGGCTTGAGAGGCTGGAAGCCCACGCACGGCACCCATCCCGCTCGAACAGGCATGGCGGCGATCGAAGCGCAACACGGGTGAGGCTACGCGCACAACGCACACACAGTTCTTACGCGGATGTCACAACACTTTGAAAGCACCGTCTGAGCGACCACGATTTCGTTCGATCTAATTCGGAGTCAGAAAGCGAGCACGGGCGGGAGTCGAGCGGCGAGCGGTCCGTGCACAGTGAGGCGACCTGTGTCCCCGGAACCAAGCAACAAGTGGTGCCACTCCCGGCGCCCCAAGTACTGCCCGGTGTGTGTCCTGCTCCGACACTCTCCGCCCCTCTGGTGCCATGCCACCACGCTGGTGCCAGCTTACAAGTCCAGGCTGTTTAGTTTCTCTCCATCAAGCGCGGTACATACGCAAAACCCTTTGGGCGGAATAATGTGCTATACACGCTGACTCCTTTGTTTTCCTTTATAAACGAAACTGAATAAACTTATAAGTAGTTTAGAAGTTTAGTTTAAAGGATAGATAAGAGATGTAGCGCCAGCTCTTGGGGTTGGCCAGTTTGGGTGCTTAGTCAAAGGCTTCCTGGCGATTGCATTTTGCAACATTGCAGCACGTGCGTCTCTTGAGGCGCTACTGCTTATGGCGCAGCAAAGAAAAGTATAATGCAGGCTTTTTCCTGTATTATCATTATCATGATCATTATTTAAGCTTTCCCCTTAATGCCAATGTCATCATCACTATCATCAATATCAACATCAGTGTTATTATGATTAACATTACTGCGGTTATCTGCGTAATCTTATCGTCATGACATAACATTCAAAACTAGCATTAATAGTATTAATATCTTTTATTAGATAGTGATTGATACACTTGCAAAATTGATCTCTGCATATATAATATCAGTAATTAATCATAATACAATTCTAATTATATGTCAGATTGAAATGAGACTATGTCATCAATCTAAGCTTAACCTGCACCTTTAAGATTTTTCCGGGGTGGGCGGGTATGGGAGGGCGGGGAACCCATCCTTTATTCCCAAATCCACGACGACAAGAACTGTTAACATTAGTATAATTATGAACTGCAATGACCATTGGTGTGTGTGTGTGTGTGTGTGTGTGTGTGTGTGTGTGTGTGCCTATGTGTGTGTGTGTGTGTGTGTGTGTGTGTGTGTTTGCAACATTTGACAGTTCATTGAGGGGTAAGTGCAATTGCAAAGGAAGGACTAAATTGGGAAATGAATAAAATAGTTTGTGTGTAAATAGAGAATATGAATGAGACGTGGTTGTGAACGGTGCGCCTAGAATGATCTATGGTGTGTGGACGAGTGCTTAGAAAGTGTAACGAGGGTCTGGAAATTTATGGGCTGTGA
>NW_028234418.1:27120493-27125493 GCF_977035675.1 Penaeus japonicus
CAACAACAGTAACAATAATAATGATGATTATGATAATGATAACATTATTAATACCACATAACAACAGGTACCATTAGAGCAGCAATGATAACAACCTTTACTGTTTGTTAACAATGACAATACTCATAAAAACAAGTTTATAATACCATATTTTGCAACAAGTATCAACATCAAGATTGACCTTATTTATCTCCTTCGCTACTTTACAAAATTGGATACGCGAATAATAATTCAATGAATCCCATACCCACACAGATCTTCCCATTAATCAAATGTACCATACAGAGGTTATCGTACGTCTGGCAGGTAGCATTCCCCGAAACATCTCGGACAGTTTCCAAGACGTAAATAGCTCTCCACATTTATAGGAGGAATATCTTCCATAGGCCTTGAGTTAGTGCTTTCTGTTATTTTTAAGCTCGTACTGGTGTTATTCGTGATGACGCAGTGCCGGTAAATATGGTACGTATTATCATAACGCTGATTTAACAATATCAATGAGTTTTAGAATAACAAGAGTGATGTTATTGGTAATGATACTACCAACTCTAACAGTTATGATAATAATAGTAATTATAATTATAATGACAATAATAATGAGGATAATGATAGCAATGATAATAGCATCAAGATAATGGACATAATGCTGATAGTAATGATGATAATGATTATCATGGTAATTTGATGATAATAACAATAACAATATTAGTGATGATGATAATGATGATAATAATAGTGATAATAATATAAACAATGATGTGTATATGTGTGTGCGTGTGTTTGTGTGTGTGTGTGTATGTATATGTATTATATATAATGAGGATAATATATATATATATATATAATATATATATATATAATATATATATGTATATATATATGTATGTATATGTATATACGATATATATACATATATATACAATAATAATGATGATAATAATGATAATGATAATGAGACTAGTAACTATAACAATAATTATAATTATGATATGATAATGATAATGATAATAACGACATTGATGATAATGATAAGGAGACAAAAGAACAGAAACTATGGTGATAATAATAACATTAACGATGGTGATATTAACTGTAATAATAATGATAATGACACTAGTAATAGTGATAATGATAATATGAATGATGATAATTATATTATTAATGGTGATGATAATGATAATAGTGATAATAAGGATGATAATAAAAGTGAAGATGATATTTGTTATAATGATAACAATACTATTAATAATGATAATAGATAACAGATGATAATAATAACAGCGATGGTGATAATGGTAATGATAATAAGGGTAATAGTAATATTTATAATGATAATGATGATAATGATAACAATAAGAAGAAAAAGAGCAACAATAAGAAAAACATTGATGAAGATGGTGATAATAATGATAGCAATGATAATAATAATGATGACTGTAATCATGATAATTATCATTATTATGATAATGATAATTTTATTAGTCATGATATTATTAATGATGTTAGTAATGATGCTGATAGTGATAATGATGATAATGATAATAAAGATAATATCAATGATGATAATAGTTATAATAATAATAAAGATAAAGATAATAATAATGATAGTAACAACAATAACATTTTTTTAATGATAATTATATTAATGATTTGGCTTTCATCTCTGAGGAATAACAGCGACCTGCATTGGAGTCTATACAAAAGACAAAGAAAACAGCGTATTTATTAAACGTAATGGACTGAAGAATTGCGCCCCATGTTGCACTGCAAGGACAAGGTAATGGTAGCTCAATCTAATCATTATCTTGGCTTATTATCACGACTGACAATGATCATCATCTGCATAGTCGTCATTGTTATTACTAGTAGAATGGTCTTAAGAATATAAAAATACGATGATAAAATACAGCAATATCTAGAAAAATAACAAAGATTATAGAAATGATAATAATAACAATGATAACGATATCACTGATAACAAATATAAGAAAAAATATGCCAATGATAACAATGTCATGGATAATAACAACATTAATAACAAGGACAAGATGACAATCAACTATAACGATATGCCAATAAAACCGATACAAAATAACAATACACATGACAATAAAAAACAACAGCTTCAACAACAACAACATCAACAAAATGTCAACAACAAAGACAATGACAATAACAATAATCATGATGGTAATATCGCCGATGGGAACAGTGACAGCAAGCCCGACAGCTGCAAGGATTCAGCAGGGAGGGTGGGGCCCTTCTGCACGCACACCATTGCAGTCCTGTCATTGTTATGCTAATTATAGGATAGCTATGTAAACAAAGAGAGATGGGGTACAGAGAGAGTGAGAGGAAGATGGAAAGCGAGAAGGGGGAGGGGTAGGGAGGGAGGGAGGGAAAGCGAGAAGGGGGAGGGGTTGGGAGGGATGGAGTAGGAAGAGGAAATAAAGAGTGATACATACATATACGTGTATGCACACACACACACACACACACACACTTATTTTCTAGTGTGCGTGCGTATATATATGTATATATATATATATATATATATATATATATATATATATATATATATATATATATATGTGTGTGTGTGTGTGTGTGTGTGTATATATATATGTATATATATATATATATATATATATATATATACATATACATATATTCATTTATTTATCCATTAATATATACACACACACATACATATATATGTATATGTATATGTATATATATATATATATATATATATATATAGATATATATATACATAAATATATATATGTATGTATATATATATATATACATATATATATATATATATATTTATATTTATATATGTATGTAATTATATATATATTATATATATATAAATATGTAATGTATATATGTATATATATACATATATATAAATATACATGTATATATATATATATATATATATATATATATAGAGAGAGAGAGAGAGAGAGAGAGAGAGAGAGAGAGAGAGAGAGAGAGAGAGAGAGAGAAGTTACCTTTATTAACGTTCCTTTGTTTCACAGTAATAGCAGTTCATTACCCGATCTTCCTTTGTTGTATAGGACTTCATTTTACATTTCCATTGTTAATGTAAATGTATAATATGGTTTTATTGTACTTAGGATGGACGGGGCTAGAATAACCCCAAAGAGAGATTCACTTACTATAAATCTCTAAATTCATTCAACTTTGTCATGCGATTCTTAAAAAGACACATGGACGTATCTTGAGTATTGTAATAAAGCCCTTCCGTTACCTTGCCATTAGGCTTCCTAATCACTACATGGAGACATTAGATAGATCACCTGGCAGTGCTTAGTCATATTATTGATTGGGGACTAAGGAACAAGGGTGCAATGTTTTCGTTGGTAACGTTTTGTTGTTGTTGTTGTTGATATTATTGTTTACAAGACGGCGATGGCGCGAGAAAAAAAAATTATTACTTTTGGATTCAGTCAAATGAATCCAATTTTACCTCCCATCCTCCTGGCGGTATTCAGTGCACGGATACAAACGGCAGCATCCGAATCTTCGTTCTAGCAACATCCCCCCATCATTCAGCTGCGATTTAATTGGTTGTGATTGAGTTGAAGCAATAAAACAGGTGTCGCGCATCAGCGATCCAGTTCTCTAACGACCTCAATGAAGTGATAAGCGCTTCCTTGTCAGAGGCACTAAATGAATCATCATGTCCTTATTTGCTAACTAGTACAAAGCCTATTCAATTTAGAAATACTCTCAAACGATGTGTTTAGTGAGAGAAATTGAGAACAGGGGTGTGTGTGGCGGGGGCGGGGGGTGGGGGGTGGGGGAGAAAGAGCGGGAGTTCGTGCGTGCGTATATGGAGGTGCGTGTTTGCTTTAAGCGATTATAAGATGTTCGGAAAACAACCTGCACGCGCGCGCTAGTCCTCTTACAAGTGAGGACGAAGATGATGTTAATAAGTTACAAATAGCTCCTGGAGATCTAAAATTAGCATGAACAAGGCCAGAATGAGGAAGCCTGCAACTGCACAGCACTGCAAACCAGTTGCATTGCTAAAGAGAACGAACTTGGTTGCATCTTGATGCGGGAAAGCACCTGTCGAGGCCGCTCCCTGTAGGGAGGGGCGCTTCATGGCGTGGGTGGGCGGGTAGCAATACCGGGACAGGATTCCCACTGGACGTCCTTGGCTTGCAATTTTGCTCACCTTCCACTTCACGGGTGCCATTTGATTTCCATAGATGTAGAAGCAAATGTGTGTGTGGTGGGGGGGGGGGTTGCGTTTCGTGGCCCCATTACTCATTACCCTTGCACGATAAAGCCTTGTGTCTCAAGGGAACACCCTTCGCTTCCGAACCCATACTTTCTCCTCCGAGTAGCCATTTCCAAGATAAACTGGAGACATCAATCTGGCGCATGGAAACTTTGATAACTGGAATTCTGCTGTGATTATCGAGTGACAGTCGGAGGAGGCGACGACGAGCAATGAACGGATGACACAAATGCATCTGGTAATCGCACAGTATATACCTAACCTAGTTCTACAATTACTTTGCTTCGTAATCATATGCCTTTTGCACGTCTACTTAGGTATGCTTTGATCTCAGTAATCTATTTATGAACGTATGTGTAACACATGTCTGTTTGAATTTCTTCACACTTTGGGTTAACGTGTGTTTATGAAAACGTAGTCACAATAAGATCGGAATGTGATACATTTTTGTCTATTCTTCGCCTGACGAGGAAATCCTGACGAGTTCAAAACATCACGACTTGAATAACGTTCCTCTTAAAGCTGTAATTTAATTTGAGTTGTATGTACTCGTTACAGTGTTTGCATTTCTGTTTCATATGTGTTAACCAAGCATTCTTCTTCCCCTTGTGTTGATCTTCCTGCATTGCATTTGATCTGTATTTAGACGCGCGTACATGTGTTTGAGTGTATGTGTGTATGCGAATGCTTGATCGAGTAGGATCAGTGTGTCCGTGAGACT
>NW_028234418.1:27140493-27145493 GCF_977035675.1 Penaeus japonicus
TGTTTGACACTCACAATACAACTCACGCTATAGATGCATAACCAGACAACATACAGGGATGAACATATGTTGTTTGGGCAAATTTCTTTTGTTTATCTACGCCAAATCATATACCTAGCCATATTTCCTGCTATATTCAGTCGCCTAGGATTTGATACGTGAAACGTTTGCAAGTTTGCTAATGCTTCGATTCCCCCGCCCCCCTTTTGAAGGATTTAACGTTGGTTGTGCTGGATTGTTATATAATGAATATTCTCATAATATGAATAGACGGCGCTGAAGGAAACAGACAAATAGATGAATAGAATGATCTACACCATTTGCAATATTGCTCTTCACGTTCCTGTTATACTTGTCTTAGGGACAAAATCCCACACGAATTTGAAACGTACATTTGTGTTACAGTACCCTCGTGCTCTGCCAGATTAAGTGCTTAATAACCTAGAATTTTGAGATTTGATACACTTCATTAGTCAATAACCTCGTTCATTTATCAAATCCTGTATCTGATTTCTCGGCGCTGGTTTTGATCCAGCTTCCTTGTATGGTACTTTAAGGTTTATTTTACATTCAGATTATGCGTGCTTTGTGTTTTGTGAATGCCTGACTTTTCAAATAGAATGTGATGCGCTAGACTCGAGTAAAATGTAATTCCTGTTTTAATGGCCTGTATATCATCTGCAAAAGGATTGGTTAACATACTGACTACTCATGTCGATAACTACACGGTCTTATTCATTACAAAAAATAATAATAAATAAATAAATAAAATAAAGATATAATGCTGACTGGTCTAAGGTCATGGTCGTTTTATCTTGGAAGTGACTGTTGTTATACCATTAAAGTGATATAAAGTGATCTGCTGCAACAATATATTATATATGATATTTTGATATGATTATATAGATTTGTTATAAGTTATATTTCCAACGTTCAGCCACAATGTGTTACTCAAACAATAATTGCTATTCGTGTTCACTTATCTTTATCAACACAAAATAGCTTGATAATACTTTTTAGATATTTTGACTGGACTGACAGCATACCTGAATTGGAAAAGAAGTAGCAATAAGTGAATATGTATATAGTTATCGATTACTATGCTCACTGCAGGATGCTGAAACAACTCGTGTATGAGTCCTTCGTATTATAACTGTGGTCATTAAAAAATAAATAAATAAATAAAAAAATAAAAATTTAAAAAAATCTGTAAAAAACACATATATTGTAATACATTATTGCTGAAAATAATAAGTAGCATGTCGAATGCTAAGAGTAAAGCAGCCAAATTGTGATATTTTCGATTATAATTGGAATTCTGTTGCGGCTTAGTCAAGTACATTTATATACTGCGTCAACAGTTAGGGTCATTACCGCCAAGAAGTTGTTGATTAACTTGGTAGTTATCGCAATTTGACTCATGAAGAAGTACAGTGTAACTCAGGGGTTCCTGGAAAGTCAATAAAGGCTGATTATTCTCTTTTTCGTCTATGCAATTGCAAAATAACCCAAGACCAATATGCCAGACACCCACGCCCTTGCAGCCTCACACGCACCCGGACGAAGGCAGTTCCTGTGCCAACAATCACCAAAGTCGCACATTAACAGTGACCTTCGTGTCTGTTGTGCAGCTTTGTTTACCTTCCCGCTTTTTCTCTCTCGCTCTCGCTCGCTCTCTCTCTCTCTCTCTCTCTCTCTCTATCTATCTATCTGTATCTCTCTATCTATCTATCAAGCTTCCTCTCTCTACATCTATCTGTCTCTCTCTCTCTCTCTCTCTCTCTCTCTCTCTCTCTCTCTCTCTCTCTCTCTCTCTCTCTCTCTCTCTCTCTCTCTCTCTCTGTCTATCTATCTGTATCTCTCTATCTATCTATCAATCTTCCTCTCTCTACATATCTCTCTCTCTCTCTCTCTCTCTCTCTCTCTCTCTCTCTCTCTCTATTTATCTTTCATTCTATCTATCTTTACTTATTTAGTTATCTATCTATCTATCTATCTATTTATTTATCTATCTCTGTCTATCTCTATCTGTCTACCTAACCATCTGTCATCCAAGCACCCCATAGCCAATAATGACGATAACAGTCCAATATCTGAACTGGTATTTTGTCGAGGAAACGAAACAGGAATGAAAACTTGAAATTCACTCGAGGCTTCAGCCCGTGCGGACACTCACCTGCGGCATCGGCTGCGGCTCTTGCACAACCTGCGGCTGCGGTTGGGGTGCTGGTTTCGGTTCGGGCTCTTTCAGCTTAACCTCAGGCACGTCGATAGGAACCACGTCCTCGTACTGTGCGGGAAGGGCGAAGCAGTTAGACGTGATGTATAGTTTTGTAATGTGAGGCTGATTGACCAAGTAAGGATTGGATTAAGAATATATTAATATTTAAATTGGAAGATGCGACTTTAAGAGTAAGATCTATACATATTTGTATTCCTTTCTTATGGAACTTTGAAAACCGTAACTTAATATTTGAAACATGTTCTGAGGCATAGTTTGCCAAGAGAGAATAGAGCAAAAGAGTATGAAAGCATGAGAGGGAGAGATAGAGAGACGAGGGGGAGAAAAGAATGAGAATAAAAAAAAAACGAGAAAGATAGAAAGAGGCGAGAGATAAAGAGAGACAGATATAGAGAATAAAACCAAGAAATATAGAAAGAGACGAAAGATAAGAAAAGCCATATGCTGTATATAGAGATAGATAGAGAGAGAGCAAGGGAGAAAGAAAGAGAGAGAGAGAGAGTGACTCACCGTAATGGATGTTTTCTGGAGGTCATACTTCCCTTTGGGCCGCCAAGTGTGGTGCAAAACGCCTTCCTGCTCAGGGGTAGAATCTCGCATTAGTGGGCGCGTGACAAAAGGTCTAATGCAATAATGAGACGCTCACCTTCTAATCACATGCGTTGCGTAGAGGGTGGGTGGTCAAGCGGCAAGTGCGAGGTATGGAATGGTGTATGTGGGCCAATATACAGTAAGTTTATCGATCTATATACATCTGTGAATATATCTATATATCTATAATTAGCTTTATATATATTTAGATATAGATATAGATGAATAGATAGATAATGGCAGGGGAGTAATGATTTGATAATGATATTGTTGATGATGATGATGGTGAGGATTATGAGAAAGATAATAAGGATGATATTGGTGATGATATTAATGATAATGATGTTAGTAATGATAATGGCAATGTCAATAATAATAACAACGATGATGGTGATGATGACAGTTATGATAATGATATTAATGATTATGATATTGATAATAATGATAGTAAGGATATTAATGCCAATGATAATGATAATAGCAATGATAATAGTAATATCAATTATAACAATTATTATGAAAATGGTAATCATGATAATAGTAATGATGATAATAATAATGATAATAGCAATGATAAGAACAATGATAATGATAACAATGATTAAAGTAATGACAATGATAACTGAAGATGATGGTTATGATGAAAATTATGATAATGATGATAATGACTATGAAAATAAGGATAAAACTGACGAAAATAGTGATCATGGTGATGATGAACATGATACTGACGATCATGATAAAGATAAATGTATTAGCAATGAAAATAACGTTATCAATGATAAAAAAGAATGATACTTATAGTAAAAAAAGACAATAATACTATGCATAGTGATAAAACAGCATTAATCACTAATTATCATACTGCTGCTAACCAAAAGTAAAATAGAAAATATAATTATTAAGTCAATGACGGAAGTAGTAAGGAATAATGTTTGCAATATCATTATTTTAATCATGAGACAAAATATACTAATGAACCTTTCAAGAATATCAATAGCTATATCATGCTCATGATGAGAACAATGAAAATATTTACTATGCTTTATTTACTTTCAATATGAAGTTTATCATAATTTCTGAACTAAACGATTAACATGTATATAACTTATTATTATCATCATTATTATTATTAGCATTACTGTTATCATTATCATCATTAGCATTATCATGATTAATATCATAATAATTATTATTGTTATCAAAATTATGATCATTATCATTATTACAGTATTACCTCTACTACTACTGTTACCACTACTACTAACTCAACTACTACTGCTCCTTTTGCTACATCTCCAACTAATAATACGCCTATCATTATCATTGATATCATCATTCACAAAGTGCCACACTGCTATAACAGAGGAGTTTCAGCCAACGCTATAGCACTTAAACGACTCATTTACAAGAAGTGAATCTATCTCTCGACACATACAGCTAAATCAGAGTGCATAATAAGTTTACGTTTTGACAGCTGTAGTCACGTAACTGACACTTCTGTCATTACTCTAACGCGAGGGTTCCCGACGGCCTTCACTGAGCTAACCCCCCCTCCCCTCCCCGTGTGGATTTTTCTAGTCCCAAGAGAGGAGTTTTGTTTGACAGTCTTTTTTAGCTATGAGTTTTGAAGGATCTTTTTTAAGAGAGATTTTTAGGCCAATGAAAGATTTTTTCTCTCTTTTTTTGCCAGAAGGATATAAGTATAAAATGAAAATGTAATGTAATTTCGATCATCCATAGTTCCTTTTAAAATATTCGATAAAACTTGCCATCCATGATTTGCATAAGCATTAATAACAGGCTTGGTTCTTGATATTCCCTGAACATTTTTGGATACAGGATCGATATATTCTATCCATATTGAGCTACAATGGGTTGGGCATTTGCAGTAACAAGAACTGCAATTCCAATAATTCCAATGGTAAAAGGAAGAGAAGGATTTGGAAGAGTCTGTGGTCGCCGAAAGGAACCTCGTATAGAAACTTGGGAAACAATGCAAGGCGCAGAGATACACACTTTTGTATATGATAAATCCTCATATGGTTTTGAAGCTTTGATTATACAGCAGTATTGCGGCACTTTGCGACGTGTTACAGTACAGTGAAGATAGGAATGACGGTAATGATGTTGGTACTAATAGTAAGAGTAATGATAAGCATCATCA
>NW_028234418.1:27157993-27160493 GCF_977035675.1 Penaeus japonicus
AATAGGTGAGGACTCTGTCACTTAGCATACTTAGCTGCAAACGACCAGCATTTTCTGAACTTCCAATACTCTTAGCTTAATCAAATAAAAGGCAGTGGAGTCTTGTGTAAATCCTTTACTAAGTCGACGTTTGTGCAGGGATTGTAATATTAAAATAAATATATAAATGTCAAGAATGGTGATTGGTGAGTCTACATTAATAATATACATCTTGTCACTCGGTTATGCTTCCCCCCTCCACCCCACCCCCCCTCTCAGATTGAATGCAGAAATGCAGAGACTTAAACTTGAACGCGAATATATATTCATGTTATTCATCATAATAATGATGATGAAAATAATAATGATAAAGATAGTAATTAAAATCATGATGCCAATAACGATAATGATAATGATGATAATAAAAAAAGTATAATCATGATGAAAATAATGATAATGATAAGAATAATAATGATACAGAAATTATAATCGTGCTGATGATAAAAATAATTATAAATAAAAATTATTAAAATAACAAAAGTCATTATCACGATGTGGATGATAATCATTATGGTAATGATGACAAAAATGCTAAAAACAATGACGATTATGGTAATAATAATAATGATAAAACAGCAATGATAATAGTAATGATAATGATAGGATAACAATTATAATACCTATTAGACCAACATTCAATAATGGTAATAATGATAATAATGCTTATAATAATAATGATAATGATAACAATAGTAATAATGGCACCAACAATAATTATAATAATGATAACAATAGTAATAATGACACCAACAATACTGATGATAATGATAACAAAAATTATAGTGACAGCTATAATAATGATAATGATAATGGTAATGATAATAAGAATGACCTAGTTCCCATAAAAAGATAGATAAATAAAGGATATCATGTGCGATTATAATATCACTGATAGCAATGTAAATAAGAATAGCAATATTGATAATTATATTGATAACATTGATGATAATAATACCAATAAAGATCATATAAATTATAATAACAATAATGATAATGAACTTGATGATGATAATCAGGATGATTTAATGATAAAGATGATGACAATTAAAAGAACAATAATCATTATCATTTTGATGAATAAGAAAAAGAATAACAATAAGAAATAACAGTGATAAAGGTAAGGACAATGAAAGTGATGATAATGATAATGATAATCATGATGATGAAATTGATAAAATCACAGATAACGTCAATGAGGAGGAAAATTATTGATAATAGTGATAACAAAAAATAATGATAACAACAATAACTAATGGTAATCGTGATAATGATAATGAATAATGGTGATATTATGAGAATATCAATAAATCATCGTCATATTGACAACACGTGTTGATGATAATGATAATGGTGATAACAAAGATAATAGCAACAATAACAATATAAATAGTAATTATGATAATAATGATGGTAATAATTATAATATTAATAAAAACAATCATGATAAAAAAATAATGATAATGACCATCTTAATGTTGATGATAATGATATAAAATAATGTAATAGTAATAGTTAAAGTAAAGTAAATGATATTGATGATAATGGAAATTATGAACGTATTAATGATAAAGATAATCATACAAATAAGAATAATCTGATCAATAAATAAGAATTGTAGTAAGAGCAGTAGTAGTAGCAATAATAATAATAATAATAATAATAATAATAATAATAATAATAATAACAAATATAATGACAATGATAAGGATAATAATGATTCTAATACTGATACTAATGAAATGATAATGATAATGATAATAGTACTAATGATAACAATAATAACAATAATATGATAATAAGAATTATAAAAATGATAACAAGTAATAATAATGATAGCATTAGTGATAATAATTATAATGACAACAATAAGAAAATGAGAATGATAAAGACAATCATCATTACTAGTATCATATTAATAGTAATGAAAATAGCGACAATAATGATAACAATGGTAATGATGGTGATGATATTAAAAACAGCATACTATTAAAGATAGTAATATTAATTATTATCATTGTAATCATGGTAATGATAGAGGTGATAATAATGATAATGGTAATAATAATAGTAATAATGATAATGATAAGTATAATTGTACTATTAATAATGATGATAGTACTAATAATAATGGTAATAACAATAATAACATAGACGATAATGATAATATAAATAATAATAATGATGATGATGATGATGATGATAGTGATAAGAACGATAACAATGAGAGTAATAACAATAAAGATGACAATGATAAATAATGAGAATGATAACAATAATGATATAATTGATAGTTATAATTATAAGGATAACAACAATAATAGTACTACTACTACAACTACTAATAGTAATAATAATAACATCAACAATAATAACAATAATTATGATTATGATTATAGTAATAGTGCTAAAACAATCATCATGATAAAAATCATGATAATGATACTAAACTAATAATAAGGAT
>NW_028234418.1:27167993-27170493 GCF_977035675.1 Penaeus japonicus
TGGGAATGTGGGGGCGGAGGGTGGAATGCGGGGGCGGAGGGTGGGAATGCGGGGGCGGAGGGTGGAATGCGGGGGCGGAGGTGGGAATGCGGGGGCGGAGGGTGGAATGCGGGGGCGGAGGGTGGAATGCGGGGGCGGAGGTGGGAATGCGGGGGCGGAGGGTGGAATGCGGGGGCGGAGGTGGGAATGCGGGGGCGGAGGGTGGAATGCGGGGGCGGAGGTGGGAATGCGGGGGCGGAGGGTGGAATGCGGGGGCGGAGGTGGGAATGCGGGGGCGGAGGGTGGAATGCGGGGGCGGAGGTGGGAATGCGGGGGCGGAGGGTGGAATGCGGGGGCGGAGGGTGGAATGCGGGGGCGGAGGGTGGAATGCGGGGGCGGAGGGTGGAATGCGGGGGCGGAGGTGGGAATGCGGGGGCGGAGGGTGGGAATGTGGGGGCGGAGGGTGGGAATGCGGGGGCGGAGGGTGGAATGCGGGGGCGGAGGGTGGGAATGCGGGGGCGGAGGTGGGAATGCGGGGGCGGAGGGTGGGAATGTGGGGGCGGAGGGTGGAATGCGGGGGCGGAGGTGGGAATGCGGGGGCGGAGGGTGGAATGCGGGGGCGGAGGGTGGGAATGCGGGGGCGGAGGGTGGGAATGCGGGGGCGGAGGGTGGGAATGCGGGGGCGGAGGGTGGGAATGCGGGGGCGGAGGGTGGGAATGCGGGGGCGGAGGGTGGGAATGCGGGGGCGGAGGGTGGGAATGCGGGGGCGGAGGGTGGGAATGCGGGGGGGGTGTGTGGGGATGGGGGGGCGGAGGGTGGAATGCGGGGGCGGAGGTGGGAATGCGGGGGCGGAGGGTGGAATGCGGGGGCGGAGGTGGGAATGCGGGGGCGGAGGGTGGAATGCGGGGGCGGAGGGTGGGAATGCGGGGGCGGAGGGTGGAATGCGGGGGCGGAGGTGGGAATGCGGGGGCGGAGGGTGGGAATGCGGGGGCGGAGGGTGGGAATGTGGGGGCGGAGGGTGGGAATGCGGGGGCGGAGGGTGGGAATGCGGGGGCGGAGGGTGGGAATGCGGGGGTGGAGGGTGGGGATGAAAGACTGAGAGTAGGAACACACACACAACACCAACACATATAATCTATATATATATATAATCATATATTAATATATATATAGTATAGTAGTATATAGTATATTCCATATTCTGATAAATAGGCGCGTGGATGTGTGTACATGTGTTGTATATTGACTATGCGCTTGAGAATGAGTGTTGTTTGTATACGTATGTATGAGGAATAGTGTGGTGAGGTGGCGTTGGAGTTTATTTATTGGTTGCGTTGTGTTGTGGATTGTGTGTTGTGTGTTGGTGTGAGTGGTTAGTGTGTGTGTGTGTGTACGCTATTTAAGAGACAAGGGGGGTGAAGGGGTTATGGAGTGTGGGGTAGGGGGGGGGTGGGGATTGTACTAAGTAAGAACAGTCATCGGAAATTTCTCTCTGGACAAATACGAATGGCGCAAAAATGCCATTGGTAGCGGATAGAAAGAGCAGTGGGCATTGTCATCATGCACCATTACCCAGCAATCACATGCAGGGTGTTTGTTAGCAACTGAGCGTAAAGGCATATCAATCTTATAAATGCTATTCAAACAAGGCATAGTAAATTTGCGCCGCCTAGCGTACCAGACACTGCGTTTCTAATGCTTCTTTCATTCAGTTGAGAGATAAAGGCCATTAGCTTAATTTCAATATTGCTAAATCAAAGGATAAATATTATAATCTTTGTGTAACGAATATGTCTAAATGTGTATATATTTTCGCATGTTTCGCAAGATTCTATATTTTCGTATTTCTTACCACACCACTTGTGTAAAATACCAAGAAAACGGAAATACCTGTTATATTAGATTCTCTATGAGCAGGGATCTAGCTAGATGACATATTTAGAAAATACTTATGAAAAAAGTTGTTTTCATCTGTGATAAATAAAGGAGAATTTCCATCTTTAAAATTCATGTTATACAAAGCTTCTCTTTTGTACATATTTCTCGTTGTGTGTTACATATATGAAGAACATTTAATATGAAGGTCTGATATACAGTGCACTAGGGAATCTATAAGCTGGAGAGTTTTGCTTGTGTCACCAAAAATCTGGTTATGATTTCGTATAAAGAAAGCATTAAATAAGGTTACCATACGCTTCTCTTTCAATGCCGTGAGGCCAAATAATGTTCATATTTATGTAAAATGTAATAGATAAGATACCAGATTTCAGGATTCGATAAACCAGAAAGGGAATGTAGGATGAAAAAGAGAAGTATAGGGTGTCCAAAAAATGTAAGAGAACCAAATAGCAGAAAGAGAACGTTGTCAAAGAAAAGAAGTGACAAAATATACGAACGAGACGAAGGAAACGGAGGGGAAACATCGAGTAAGAAAAGGAAATCAGAGAGGGGAAGGAAAATGCCAGGAAAAGTACCTCGGGCGGAAGCGGAAGTACTAGGGAGAGAATGTTCAGGAGAGGGG
>NW_028234418.1:27202993-27219503 GCF_977035675.1 Penaeus japonicus
TCTGTGCAAATAAAAGATAAGTATATTATAAGTAGACTATAGAATATGTTCTTGAATGTCTTAGGGTTGCCGACTCCGTTGAGCTTGCACGATCCAAAGCAACAATCTCTCACGCTTACCCCGCTATCGCATTGTTGGATTAGCGCAGATCAGCGATCCGAAAACACTCGCGTGATTTGAGAAAACAAAGTTGTTAGCCTCACGTGCTACTACTTACCACTTCACTACATATTCATGAAATGAAACATTTAATTTTGATGCAGAGATAAATTAATTTTAGCTCCTCATCAAGGATAATGAATCTCATCTCAACACTGTCAATTACACATATTGTATATCATTTTATTAGGTATTGTAAATGTATTGGAAACAATAAAGATTATCCTGATGTGTAAATTATTATTTCATGGAAACCCGGTGTTATACAAATCTATTTTTGAATAGATGAATTCCAGAACTTATTAACAGAAATGACTAAAGTGAACAAATAAACAATAACAACAAAAAAGTCAGAATTACTTGAGTTTGGCAGAAAATGTTCGTACTCCGCAAATTTTACTCTTAAAGAAAACGGAAATTCGAGGTAGGATATCAAAGGTTTTAAGAACTTAACATAATGTTTATATCAGAGTCTGCTGAGTCAGTGATACGGTTATGCAATGGTATAAGGACATTGTAGGATTTTATAAGATACGAAGTCAACATAGAACTATATTCAGATAATAATGAGAACGATAGTAATGATGAGAAAGCAACAAGAGCACACACCTACAACGCCAAGAGTAGAAGCTGCGATAACATCGTAAATGTTGATAACTCTATCATAACCACAATGAAAAAAAAAATAAAAAATAAAGTATTGGTAATGATCATGGTGAAGGTTATAATCACAATTATTACCATAAAACTATGATAATAAGAAATGGTAAACACTCTAGATTTTCGTTGATGTGAATTAAAAGTGCATACGTTGTTCAATGGAATGCCGGGGTCACGTAACACTGTAACCGTGTATTTATGTATAGATATTCCTTATTTTGTGTGTATATATGCTGTACATATATATATATATATATATATATATATATATATATATATATATATATATATGTATGTATGTATCTTCTATATGTCAAATATATAGATTTTATGTATACATATTTTACATAATCATAAAATTTAACTTTGCGTTCCTGACTACTATCACCCTTCGTTCCAAATATAGATATTTATTTCCAAACGTGGTAAGCTCATTTGAAGTATTTGTAACAAAGATTACTCTACTTATTTTTTATTTTATTTTTTTTTATTTTCATTTTTATTTATTTATTTATTTTTTTAGCCCGTGTAACTATCGTGACAATCCCACCCCTTTGTCACGGATTTCCCAAGATTCTTCCAATATTTTTGCTGCATTAGCCACGACTTTGCCACGCTGTTAATACGAGCACGGTCTTGAACACGGGTTTCTGTGCCCTACAAACGGGGCCCGATGGAGTAGATCGGGGAAATTGCGGGGTAATGAATGAACAAATTTCAGACATATGACACAAGTGTACCGTAGTTTTATTATTTATCTGTCGACTGAAAAAAAAGATAATAAAAAATAAAAAAAATGATAATAATAAAAAAAGACGCCCAGCGATCGCGGCACGAATGGATATTTAAACTTGGACTTTAGACTTGTTCCTTATTTAGCGAAGACACCTTTCGAATACATCGCCTATGTGCATCCCTCGGAACTATAATTCACGATGCAACAACCGACTCGAAACTCTTCCATTAAGGAAAATGGAAGAGCTATACTTGCCAGTCGATCCAAGGGTAACTCTCATTGGCTGTAATTTATAGAAGAACTAAACATCCTAAAATTGTTTTTCGATAGATGGCTCTTTTTCAAATAAGTGCACATCAGGCAAAGCAAAAAAAAAGACATCAGTCGATTGTTTACCTGTGCAGGATGAAGGTTGGAGGACCTGATCTGCAACAAGTGCTCTCCCCTACTACTTAAGTCCAGATTGTGGAGTATGGGGATGGAATCACAGGTAATATTCATTATGTTTGAGTTGTATAGTGTAAGAGGAATCCATCGATACCACTTTTGTAGATTTAGGAACACGACATTATTCGGAAAATTTATCACTAATTCTGATAGAAAAATAAGGACATGAACAATAATAATGATTATGATAATGGAAATAACAATAATAATATTTATGGTAATGATCAAAACAATGATAATAATAATGGCGATAATAAATCGATAACAAAACAATAATAATAACAATAATACTGATAATGGTACTACTATTACTATTACTAAAACTGATGATAATGATGATAATATCAACAACAATGAAAGTACTAATATAGCAGTAATAATAATAATGATAAAATAAAATAAAATAAAATTATAGTAACGGCAATCATATTACATGGCAAATTTAAGATAGAATAAGATTAGATTTTCCAGTGTATCACTTGAGATTTAATAATAATAATAATAATAATACTCATACATATTCACTGTGTGTGTGTGTGTGCTATTAGTATTGTTATTATAATGCAAGGCAAGAATGTAAAAATCATATTAGTAAACGTTGTAATTGTAAAGATGATGCTTTTAATAGTAGTGATAATGATACAAAATACATGTGATAGTAATACAGAGATGTAATCCAGCCGCTAGGGTGTAATCTGAAAGAGGTTGGAGATTGTAAAATATTATCATAGGACTGTATGGTAAGTCAGCATCAGTGGTTTGTAGGATGACTCTAGCTGTGAAGAAAAGGAAGAAAGTGTGCACAGAACGAGAGACTAAATGAAGGAAGCTGAATAATGATGAATGCAGAGGGAACTTTAGAGAGAAAGTAAACGGTAAAAGCGCTGAGACACTGAGAAATTACCATATGACAGGGAAACAACTGCAAGAATTGTCAGGGAGGCTCGAAGGAGGGTGCAAGGGAAGACAAAAGATAACAAGGAAACTCGGTGGTGGAATTAAGAGGTACAAGACTGCATTAAGAGGAAAAGATTGGCAAAGAAAAAGTGGTATAGACAGAGAGATATAGAAAATAGACATGGATTCTGAGAAAGGACGCAAAATGTTATAAGGGAAGGGCAAAGGCTGGATCGTATGACGAATTGTATGAAAGGTTGGATACAAAGGGTGAAAAAAAATAATACCGGCCGGCCAGGTAGAGTGTTCGAGCAGCAAAGGATATACAGCAAGTACATGCTATAAGGGATACAAATGGCAATGTGCTGTCTGAGGAGGCGGGTGTGTTAAGAAGGTGGAAAGAATATCTTACAGAGCTGATGAATATGGAGAACGCAAGAGAAGAAATAATGAACAAAGATCCAAGGGTGTACGAGGAGGTGCGTGCAGCAAGTAAAGCTGAAATATGTAATATTATGAAGAGGATGATGAACGAAAGGCAGTGGGTCCAGATGATATTCCAGTGGAGGTGTGGAGATATTTAATGGATATAGCAGTGATATTCCCAACATGATATTCCTAACAGATTCTTGGAGGGGTAGAGAATCCGTGAAGAGTGGAGGAGTATTCTGGTGCCCATTTCAAGAACAAGGGAGATGTGCAAAGTTGGACAAAATATCGTAGGATAAAGCTGTTAAGTCATAGTCTGAAAATCCGGGAAAGAGTGGTAGACGCAAGACTAAGAGCACAAGTATCAATTAGTAGACAGTAGTATGGATTCATGTCAGGTAAGAATATATCAGAGGACATGTTGGATTTGAAAATGTTGATAGGAATGTATAGGGAAGGCCAGAGAGCGTTGCACTGTGGACCCATAAAAGGAATATGATAGGATGCCAAGAGATAATTTGTGGTATGGCATGAGGAAGTCTGGAGTGAACTAGAAGTATTTATGGGTACAGTCCAACTTCAGTGAGGTGTGCAGTCAGGACAACGGAATGGTTGAGTGTAGAGGTGGGATTGCACTAGGAATCGGTTCTAAGCCCTTTCTTGTTTGTAATGATTATTGACAGAATGACTGATGTTATTAGACAGGAGTTTCCATGGTTTATGTTATCTATCAATGACATAATGATCTATGGAGATACTAGAGAGAAGGTTGAGACTAACCTGGAAAGGGATTGTAGAAATGTAGTGCGAATGCAAGGAACGAAAGTTTTAAGTATTTGGGATAAACGTAGCAGTAGGGAGGGTGGGTGCGATAGGGAGGTGAGGATGAGAATATAAGTGGGATGATATGGCTGGAAAAAAGTGTCCTGAGCGATCTGTGACAAGAATATCCACAACAGCCATACTGTATGGTTTCGAGACAGTAGCTGTAACCAAAGAGGCAAGCGGCAAAAATAAAGGTGGGGATGTTTAGGTTCTCACAGGGCGTAACGAAAAAAGGATAAGATAAGAAATAAATATATAAGAGGAACAACATATGTGGAAAAAGTGAGGCAAAGTTATGGTGGTTTGGGGATGTGATGAGTAGAGACGAGGAAGATGTTAGGAGGAGGATGTTAGGTATAGAAATGTCAGGAAAAAGAAAGAGAGGAAGGCCTAACAGGAGACTCATAGATGTGGTGTGATAAAATATTAGAGCAGCTGGTCCGACTGAAGAGAAAGACGGAGACAAATGATCTGCTGTGGCAACCCCTGAAATGGGATAAGCCGAATGAAAAATACACAGATGTGATGACTATAAGAACTGACGATATTACAACTAAATGGAATGATACAAATAGATGAGGCGGTATTTCTTATATATCGATAATCAGACTGTATGAAAATGAAAGACGCGCGTGTGTGTATAAAAAATAAAAAAAATAAAAAATAAAATATATATATATATATATCTATACATATATATATACATATATGTATATATGTGTGTGTGTGTGTTGCCTACACATATGTATATATATGTATATGTATACATACAATATAATATAATATATATATATATATATATATATATATATATATATATATAGAGAGAGAGAGAGAGAGAGAGAGAGAGAGAGAGAGAGAGAGAGAGAGGGAGAGATAAAGAGATATAGTGGGAGGGAGAGAGAAAAAGAGAGATATGTATATACCTACATATATACATATGCATATGTACCTACACACATACACACACACACAAACACACATACATGTATGTATGTATGTATATATACATACACACACACACAAACACACACACACACACACACATATATATATATATATATATATATATATATATATATATATATATATATATATAAATATATATACGTATGTATATGTTCATATATATGTATATATATATATATATATATATATATATATATTATATATATATATATATATATATATATATATATATAATACATATATATACATATATATATATATATATATATATATATTAATATATATATACATATATATATACATATACATACGTATATATATATATATAATATATATATATATATAATATATATATATATATATATAATATATATATATATACATATGCACACATATGAACATATACAATAAAGCATAAATCAATAAAATGTGAAATCAAATATTAAATCGGATAAACATACCAATGGGAATGAATTTAAGTATATATATATATATATATATATATATATATATATATATATATATATATATATATATATATACATTTAGAGAGAGAGAGAGAGAGAGAGAGAGAGAGAGAGAGAGAGAGAGAGAGAGAGAGAGAGAGAGAGAGAGAGAGAGAGAGAGAGAGAGAGAGAGAGAGAGGAGAGAGAGAGAGAGAGATATATATATATATATATATATATATATATATATATATATATATATATATATATATATATATATATATATATATATATATAGAGAGAGAGAGAGAGAGAGAGAGAGAGAGAGAGAGAGAGAGATGTATATACATATATATACATATACATATGTACACACACACACACACAGCCACGCACGCACACACACATAAATATTTTTGACTATATCAGCCGTATTCTAGGACATGCGTGTCGTGGCAATGGTGTTCCAATTGTGTCCATGTCGTGTTCATGGCACGGAAACGGTATTCTACAACGCAAAAGCGTGAAAGGTCCGTGTTAATTGCTCCGGGATTGTCAACCGTTCTGAAAAAAAAAAAAAAAATCATGTCCAAACGTTGAACTAATAATTACGGGAAAAATAGGTAATGGTTGGTAATAAGGCTACTCGCTCCATCAAGACACAGCAGAATGGAGCAAGTCAAGCGGACAATCCCTCTCTCCGAAGAACAGATATTGGCCTTGGTCGATCTTGTAGTAGCCACGGAGAGCATAATTTAGGATCGAGACCACAGTATCGGAAATGTAGACGTTTTGCATGTAGCTGGTGTTGAAAATGTTCATAAGTTCTCAAGATTTTCTTGTGTCATTCGTAAACAATAATATAGGATCGCTATTTTCATCCACATAACTCACCAACCTTTATCCGCACATTGTCATGAAGATATTTGAACAAGTTTTTTTTTATGGGAATTCTTTAAGTGTTTAATTATTCAATAGATTTTCAAATTAAATAAGCTGATTGCCACGTATTATAGTTATTTAGACAATATATATAATTATATGTATATTTTCCCTTATACCTCACAGAATTGCAGAAACCAGGGACATCTTATCCTTCAATCCACCCTTCCATCATCCATACTCTACTATATTTCATTCCCTATAAACATATACACACGCCCCCCCCCCCCCCCTCATTCACTCCCAAGTCACTCATAGCACAGACTTGATTTCATTCACGCCTATGACTTCCTCAGCTTCATCAGTCATTTCTCGCAAACCACCCACCACATTCACAGCTTAACACTTATTATCTATTCCTTTACCCTCTTCATTTATGTCCCACACTCTTGTCCTCAATCTTCCACATACAGCCTTATTCCTTTTATATTCCCACCTGTGAACCTTCACCTTCTTTTGTAAATCCCTCTTCTGCTTCTTCTGGTCATGATCCCTCTCCTAATGCTACTGTTCATTCTCCCAAAACACCTAACACCACAGTAATAAAATTGAGAGATTTCAGTGCTGCAAATTTAGATAACTTTTTGTCGATTGGCTGAACTGCCTTACCTCAGCTGAAGTTAATGAAGGCTTCTCCCAGTTCCATAATAAATTTTACACCATTTTTAGCCAATATTTTCCAATAAAACATAAGAAGATTAAGACACTTAAAACTTAAACAAACCATATATTACCCACGAAATAAAGCAGCTAATCAAGGAGAAGAATAAGTTGCAGAGAAAATTTCAAAAGAAACTAGTAACATATGGGGAGGCATACCGATCAATAAGGAATCAGGTTAAAAATAGGATAGGTAATGCAAAAGCCACATATCACAAAAATAAATTAGCAGATTCCATGGGAAACAATAGGAAAACATGGGACATCATAAACACAGTTCTAAATAGAAAATCGCAGACTCCTTTACAGACAATAAGTCCTCATGTATTAAATTCTTATTTTGCCAACATCGGAGAAGCTCTAGCGAGCAAACTAGCAACGTCGGAAGCCAGTCACTTACATTATCTAGACAACCCCTTATAAATGTATTTTTCTCCTAGACTCTATACAGAATCTGAAATATGTAGCATTGTCAGAGTCTCGAGGCAGCTCTGCTGGAAATGATGACATTCCAATGTCTATTATAAAAAAAAAATATCTGCCTCATATAATTCAGGCACTTAAATATTTTTGTAATCGCTCTCTGCATACAGGTATGTTTCCATCATGTTTAAAAATAGCAAGAGTTGTTCCCATACATAAAGGTGGATCACTTGATGAACCTAAATGTTATCGTCCTGTATCCATTCTCTCAGCCTTTGGCAAAATTTTCGAAACCATGATGTATAATAGAATGATTGAATTCTGTAACTACCACAATGTATTATCAAATTTCCCGTTTGGTTTTAGAGCTCAGCGATCATCAAAATCAGCATTGCGGTGCTTTACAAATGATGTTCTTAGAGCCTTTGATGACAATGAATTCCCGATTAGCGTATTTCTAGATTTATCTAAAGCCTTCGATACTATAAATCACCAAATTCTCATAGACAAACTACACTACTATGAATATCGTGGTCCTTACCTCCGATGGTTTCAGAGTTATCTCTCAAACAGAATGAAATATGTATCAATAAATGGAC
Organism: Penaeus japonicus; assembly: GCF_977035675.1. NCBI lineage: Eukaryota > Metazoa > Arthropoda > Malacostraca > Decapoda > Penaeidae > Penaeus > Penaeus japonicus. Next base: position 27,211,186 of record NW_028234418.1, read on the forward strand.
AATCTTCAATAATGCTGTCAGTAAACTATAGAGTCCCTCAAGGGTCAGTTCTTAGGCCACTATTCTTCAATATATATATATATATATATATATATATATATATATATATATATATATATATATATATATATATGACATGGCAAGATCATCTTCTGCCTTAAACTATATCTTATTTGCGAATGATTGTACCATATAGATCAGTGACAGGAACGTTGACACTCTGATGGATAAAATGAACAAAGAACTTGTGAACATTAATACTTGGCTAACCGCAAACATTAACCCTAGTATATAATGTTTAACAGACACAAAATATTTACGTATCCATTTCCCCAGATTACATCATTACATCATTAAATCCTCTAGCAGTCTTACAGAAGAAAGTTATAAGTAATATCATGGGACTGAAGACAAAAGATCATACCAACAAGTCGTTTATCAATTTAGAATTACTAAATTTCAATGACATTTACTTTCATATGCTCCGTATATACTTATAAATATTTTCACAACTAAATTTCATCTCCAAACTATTTTTGTAATAGCACAAACAGTTTACTCCAGAAGAGACAACTTCAGACTCTGCCCTCCTCTAGTCTCATCTCAATCATAGAGCCATATTAAATATCGCGGTGTCGTTATTTTCAATGGAATTCCCCATGAAATAAAATAAAAAACTACCCTTCGAAACTTTAAAAGCAGTCTGAAATCCTATCTAATTAACAGCTACACTGCATAAAGAAAGTAAAATGAACAGATTAATTATAAGTATTCAAATTTGTCTTCTGATAGTGTCACAGTTCTTTATCCTGTTATGAATGTCCAACTGTATATTTATTAATGCATTAAGATTTATTTTCTTTCTTATATAGTGCCTAAACTATTATATTGTTCTATTCAATTACATTTATTTTGTATACTATACGTATGTATGTATGTATGCGTATGCGTGTGTATAGGTATATATGTATATGTATGCATGTGTGTGTGTATGTATGTATGTATATATATATATATATATATATATATATATATATATATATATATATATATATATATACATATATATACATATGTGTGTGTGTGTGCGTGTATGTGTGTGTTTGTTTATGTGTATGTGTATGTGTGTATGTATGTATGTATATATAAGTGAATGTATTTTCTTTTTTTTCCAATGTTTATTCATTATTTATTGTATATTTCACATATTTTTTTTATTTTTAGAATCCAATGTTTTAATGTCATCGATTTGTTAGCTTTTTAAGGTGCAACACATCACCAAAAAAGCTTGGTAAGAACTAAAACAATTTATATGACTATATCCGAATACTTTTTGGCCAAATAAACTATTTCAATTCCAATTTCAATTTTAATTTCCGCCTACTGCCTCTGTTTCTGATGTTTCTATTCCTTTACCCCCCGTTACCGCTATGCCTGCACCCTCTCCTGTTCCTGGTCCAACAACAAGAAGGACATTAAAAAGATCTCATGATGAGGTATATCAACAATACTACATTTCCCACGTCGCTTTCTGCTTCTCCCCATTCGAGAATTTATTTTTATGGCAGCCGAAATATGGCCAAAGATTCCTGAGTGGTCAGATCTGCCAACTTTGCTAACTCAGCCAGTTTCTGCTAACAGTGTAATATCAAAATGGGTTTAGTAATGCAAACTCCTATCAGGAATGTGCAAAATGGATCCTATATTTCTCAGCATAGTTGTATTAGGATAATTAACACAAGGAAATGCAAAAACATAGAAGTAACATTATTGTTTTTGTACTTTTAATATTTTTAAGAATAATGATAAAAGATTATACATTCCAATAGTAATTTTCATAGGTCTTACAACTAACATTAGATCAATATGTTTGCTAAAAAATGCCTAACAGTGCGCCAGCAGTATGGGCAAGGTGATAATAATTATATTCCTACCATTTACATTACATGGAAACGTTAACTAATTTCAATCCCTATTAAACAAAACTTTCTAGGCTTCCTTTCCTCTCACTCTCCATTACTTTGCATATATTTTTTTTCTCCATTTCTTTACGTTCATTTTTAATGCTGCCATTGCATTTATGTTACTTGCAATAAAATACATACCTTATGTATTGTTGTGGTAAGGAAGAAGAATTTCATAGCAGCGAATCTCTCTCCGTTGAAATCTTCGCCACTTTGTAAACAAACTCAAATCTAGTGGAGAATCACTTGTTCTTCAAAATAATATTCTTAGTCGCTATCTAGGAATGATACATATTATTAATGCATATGGGTATTTATCATCCAATGTTAATTGTTTATACAAAATATTACTAGTGATAATTCATGTAAAAATATAAAAATACTCGTTGGAATCAGTTCCGTGACAAGGCCACTCCCGTGTCATGGAGTTTCCACTATCGTTCCAATACTTTTGCCGCAGTTGCCATGCTCTTGACACGAACAGTTGCTGTCAACATAAATTAGTTCGTGGTGTCACGGCTGTGGTGATTATGATGGTCAAATAACAACAATTGTGATGATTAGGAATAATGATTGGTTATCATAACAATGGTAGTCATAATGATAATGATGATGATAATAATAATGCTTCTGTTGATATTATTACTTCTACAACTGATAATGATAATGATGGTGGTATAAAAGATAAGGCAATGATGCTGATGGATATAATAATAGTGATGATAATTACAAAAGTAGTGTAATAACAAGATTAATGGAAATGATGAAAGTAATTGCAATTAAATGAATAAAAGTGATAATAAAAACGACAAGGGTGATAATTATAGCGATAATGATGAAGATAATAGTAACGGTAATATTAATGTTGTTGCTGATAGTAACTATGATAATAGTTGTAATATGATATAATGATTATTATTGTGGTAATTATGTTAACATAATGATAATAATGAAAATAGTAATGATGGTGATAACAGCAATAAAGATAATTATAAAGTGCGTGTTGATGAGGATAAAGATAATGATGATAATGGTCACAATGATAAGGATAATGATGATGAGGATAATTTTCATAATGATAATTATAATCATAAGAGTGATGAGGATAATGATAATGTTCGTAATGACAATAATGATAACGAATAATGATCAAATTGATAATAATGATATATGAATGATGATCAAATTGATAATAATGATATATGAATGATGATCAAATTGATAATAATGATATATGAATGATGATCATAATGATAAAATAAATAATGATCATGATAATAATGAATACAAATAATTATCATAATGATAAGGACAACAATGATACCATAAATAATGATAATAGTTATAATTATCGCCAATATTATGCTTTCCTCTTCCTCCTCCTCTTCATCATAATAAAAATGCATTTCTATCATAGATATCACTGACAACATTCAAATAATTTTCCTCAACAAGTTACTTCAAGAAAACGGGTGGTTTTATTCACACCCGAGTCAGGCACATCACGTGATTCAGCACTGAGATTAGATCAAGCAGAAAATGAAGAATGCCTTGTGTAAAGTTTTGGATGTTGATATTCTATTCATTGCAAGCTGTTAAACTAATAAAAGGGGAAGCCACTAAAATGATAAAGCTTCTTGATTTTTGTAAGTGGAAGTGAAGTATATACATGAAGTATATGACTGAATTGCATATAAATCAGTCGCATGATTATCCCATGGATAAACGGACGAGAGTGTCTAATCCTCTTGAGTATCACGCTAATGCACAGAAAGACGGGGCAAAATGTACCATGCTGATAAATTTCTCCTAAGTGCGTCGAGTCACGCGGTAGTGTGTGTGTGGGTATGTGCGTATACACAATGAAACGAACCAGGTTTATTAAGAATCCAACATCGTGAATTATATTAAGCAAATTAACAACAACACCCGAACATAAACAAAAAAAAAATTATATATATATATAATTATACATATATATATATATATATATATATATATATATATATATATATATATATAGAAAGACTATAGAAACAAGGACTACACCAGGTCTAGTGCAAATTATCTCTGGAAATCCTTTCCTTATAAAAATGAGGTAAAATCGTCGATTTTCCACTGATCAACACTCGATTTAGTTGTTTTTTTTCTATCAACAGAGAATCTAACATTTCCCTTTCGTACGATCATCCCGCACGTAAATAAAACATGCATTAGATTCCCTAACGTATCTAGCATTATGTTTATGTTGTCAATATCTCAACCCTTTTAGCCAACGTAAAATTTCGGATATTCCTTAGAAGGAATAGATACCTGGAGAAGTATCAAGAACACCGTAGATCGCATTATGAAAAAGGCATTATCACTAAACCTATACGTTTTAACAGACATTGGTCGAGGTCATTGATTTCTTCAGTTATGGGGGAGGGGGGGTCAAGAGAAAAATAAGATAATTAACATTATGAGTAGGATTAAGCTGACAATTTTAAAGCGCCATGTATATGTACGAAAACGTCGAGAAAGGTCATTTTCCTGCCTTTTCCTATTCCATAGTAAACTTGATGAAACAAACAAGATCACCTTGTAATAGAAGTATAATCGAAATCTGTACTGTTCAGGAGCCACATTGGGAAAATATCGAAGCCAAATCGAGTCTGAGGGCGAGTTGGACGGAAGGAGTTCAGTTTCAAACATCTCATTGTGTATTAGCTGGCATTGGGATTAGGCTACCACCAATCGCAATACTGCTAATCTGTGTGTAGAATGTGAAAAAGTTATTCGATGGGCATGAACGAATGAGTTCAACGAAATGGTTAGCCGGGATAGACATCTGTACATTTACGTTCTAGAAAGTATAACACATCTTCAAGTGTAACATTATTAAACAGGAAAATAACAGTAAAACTAAGTTCATGTCATTGGTCGGTAAATTTCTAAATTTCTCTATGAAAAAAAAAAAAAAAAACACGAAAGGGGACCAATTACTAGCTAGAACAGAACGCTAATGAGCGAGTTACCGAGTTACATGACGAAATGATAGATTTTTGAGTATTCGGGAAACCGTTGAACAAACGAGTCTTCCATGGTGAACTAGAAAACCCAAACGCAGTAATGTGCTCACAGATTGGAAAAAAAAAGAAAAAAAAAACACTTCACAGTAAGAAAGAACGGAAGTCGTTTGGAAATTCAACTTTATAAGTATGTTGCGGAAATTATAAAGATAAGAAACGGATGATGATTATGTGGATAATGAGGACAGTAACGATGATGATGGTGATGGTGATGGTGATGATAATGATGATGATGGCGATGGCGATGGTTATGAGGAGAAGGATAATAAAATTAACAATAATAACAATGATAATCATGATAGTAACAAAAAAACTGCCGAAACAACATAATTATATCAAGACTAATTGGTACTGATTCTAGCAGCATAATAATTTCCTTTGTCAATTATTACTCTCACCATTATATTATCTCATATTATCTGGACATTATTGCCATTGCTATTATTATTACTGTTGTTGCCTTGCCACTATCTAGTCACATTTCCACTTGGTCTTCGTAGAAACCATTTTACTAGTATTTTGATTTCTTTTATTGGAGTAGAAGAGTTTCTTGAACAGTGGAGGAAAGTGGAGTAGTGCGTCCGTCATAATTAGGGATAATCAGGGAGCAGAAATAACGATCGCACCAATATAGCACGGAAGCGGGGGTAGGCGTGGTCAGCCTGAGTGGTGAGCGATGATTGCTATTTTTCATTTTATTTTCCTTGTCTCTCTCACTTTCACTTTCTTTATCGCTCTCTCTCTCTCTCTCGCTTTCACTTTCTTTCTATATATATATATATATATATATATATATATATATATATATATATATATATATATATATCTTTCTCTCTCTCTCTCTCTCTCTCTCTCTCTCTCTCTCTCTCTCTCTCTCTCTTCTCCGAGATCGTGCTCTTTTCATCCTCGTGACCAGGTCATAGGGTTTGCGGCGGAGTGAGCTGGCTGAGCAAAGAGCGTTTTTTCAAGAGAAATTAATCATATGTAAATAGTCATATATTGAGACAAAACAACGGTTACCAGAGTGGAAACAATCCGAAGTAGGAACTACAATGCATTCTCTAAATATAAATTTATTCATGATTTGAGGAGCCACGTAGAGACAGCGTGACTCAATTTAGAAAACTCTTCCACTAAAATATTCTGTATTCTGTGCATGACTAACACATTTCATGAAAATGTGTCCGAAATAATACCCCATGCCTTTTAAGTCACTTTACCCACGCTAGATATGATCTGCTTTCCCCAAATCTAAATTATTCAGGAACCATCCAACATGCCAGTATCAACGGGTGACAGTATTTTTACAGTATATTACTGAACAAAGAGAAAATTATCAGAATCAAAATCTGATACTGATGACGCTGACGTGGAAATTATAATGATAACGTTAATTATAACGACAACAATAACGATAATGATATTGATAATGGTAAAGGAATGGTAATGGAATTGATAATAACAATAACAATAAGAGTAATAAATGAATCATGATAACAATATGTAGTTAGTAATAATGCTAAGGATAATGACAAGAAAAACAATACGAGAAATATTTTTAAAATCACAAAAAGCGCAATACAATAAATCATTGTCATAGTGCAGTATAATAAATGATAATTTCCAGTAATGATTAGTATCCTGCAATAATGATATCAACGGAAGCGGCATCTAGAATGATGGTGACAGGCCACGATATCACTGATGGTAATAATAGAGATGATGATAACAATAACAATATATGTGATTATATATTAATGATAATTAGAAATGTAATAATCATAGCAATAATGATATAAAAATGTAATTTTACCTACCATTTCGTGATTTGGCGTCACGTTCGTCGACTCTAAAGAATCCTTGGAGTTAAATGATAGCATTCATGTGCTAAATTGCATGAGGGGTAACGGGGGTATAGATTATACACAGCCCCTGTCTTATAATGAGGGTATTGGCGTGACCCATTCAAGCATAACGAGGCAGGGGAAACTTGATCCTAACCAAGCCAAAGCCACAAAACTATCTAAATCGGGATCGGCCACCCATTGTGATAGAGCGAGGACCGGAAAAGGTATTAGTGTACTCACACGAACTGCTCAACCTCCGGGACTCCCGTCTCCATAGAGCAAAGGGATACCAGGTAGGTAAGTGAAGCCTTCATGGGCGAGGACCAGGAGGGGTCCGATCCCACCAACCAGGGAGAAACACGAGGGACATCCCCCTGCCGACCAAGAAGGAAGATGAGTCCAGTAGATATGTTTAAGCCGCCGTCCTTGCGCCCCATTGGCTGGAATGCCATTCTCTATCTCCAAAAGAATTGGAAAGTGGTCGCCTTTGCATGACCTGCCATGTGAAATCCAGCTGTGCACTGGCTGACTTTGGAAGTGTGTAGGTGTGTCAATATTCAGTTTCATTGCTCCAACGTTTGAGAACAACACCTTCAAGGCCGTTCCATGGTAGTGACTTGAGTGACTGCTACAAATTACAAAACAACAAATCAGAATCTAATAATTACAATTATAAAAAAATCAGTATTGATATTAGAAAACAGAGTGTATGAGCATTATGATCCCCCTCTTACTCATATTTTATGAGTAAACCTTCACTCATGAACAATACTACGCAACGCAAAGAACAAACATTTGAATAAACACACATTTCACTAGCGTAATGAAAATCAGCAATGTGCATTATGTGCACTACATTATAGTAATAATAATGATAATGCTAAAAATTATACAAAAGATTATAATAAAAAAATAAAATTACTACGGATAATAAAGATGGATAATGATGATGATAATAACAATAGATATGATAATGATAATCATAATAACAGATATAATGATAGCGATAGATATAATAGTTATGATAATAATGATGATAATGATTATAACGGATATAATAATACAAATAACGATGATACGGATGGTCACATGTGAGGTTAACACTCTCAGTTTGAATTGAGCAGAAAAATATGAATGCGTCATGTAAGACTATTGATTTTGACAGGATTAGTATTATAAACAAAGAAAGTAAATAAAAGTGCCTCATGATTTGTGTAAACGAAAGTAAAGAGCATGCATCAGGTATGATGGTTATTAGAGTTACTTATTAGTATATGCAACGCAGTCGCATGTTCTATACGATACCTAAAGCAAAGGCATAGAGAGAGATACCAAAGCTTTGCAATATTTCACTGAAAGTATTGTTGATGCACAAAAGCTCTTAATTTAATCATGCTATGAAATAATAAATTTTACCGTATTTATATATACACATG
>NW_028234418.1:27219603-27224879 GCF_977035675.1 Penaeus japonicus
TTTACTATTATAGTTACAATTTTAAATAATCCTTACCTTTCGATACTTTTACGCATACATAGAAACCCATGCTAACCAGTCACGTATATAGACCTCTACCCCGCGCCTTGATCCCCCAGCATATACCCAACGAAAAAAATAAGAGTAGGCGTCATTAAAACAAAGAATATACATTACCCAACCCCTTAACAAAAAAAAAAATAGAACAAACCCCACAAAAAATGCCTACCCTACCCAATATCCAAGGACAAAATCAATACTAAACCTACACACCCCATTACCCCCCCCCCTCCCGGGAAAACAAAAAAAAAAAAAACTAATCTCACCCCCCCCCAGAAAATAAAAAAATCAATGCGTAAAAAACAAAACAAAAATCTTACAAAACCCCCCGAAACATCAAAACACCATGAAACCCAATCAATAATCTTGTACCACCCCCCCACATACAAAAAAAACAACAAAAAACACAATCAACTACTCACCGACAAAATCAATACCCCCCCCCCCCCCGAGAAAAGCAAATCAATACCCCCCTAGACAAATCAAACTCCCCCCCCCCTGGAAAAACCACAATAATCCGTGGGCCCGGTGGGGCCTATTCTTCCTAATTATATCTAATATCGTTATATATATCTATATATATATATATATATATATATATATATATTCTACATACATATGTATATATCTATAATACATATGTATATCATTATACTTAACAGATATATATTTTCAAAACACAGTTCTACACATATATCTAAACTATGCATATATATATATATTATCTTATATATATATATATATATACTATATCATATATATATATATGTAGTATATATATATATATATTATCTATATATCTATATATATATCTTTATATACATTTATATCTAGATAATGTGCACAAATATGTATATATATAAATATTTTATATATATATTATATATATATATAAATATACATATATACATATATATAATATATATACATATATATATAAATATACTATCCATATATGTGAAAATATGTATATATATAAATATATATATATACATATAATATATATATCTGAATATTTATATATGTTTTTATATTACATGTATATATATATATTATATATATATATCTAAATATATCTATATATATATATGAAAAATATATATATTTATATTTATATTAATATATCTATTATATATATATAAATGTCTATAATATTATATCCATATATATATATAAGGATATATTTGTATCTATATATATCTATATATTTATATATATATGTATCTATATTATACCTGTATATCTGAATATATATATCTATATATATATATAAATATATATATATATCTATATATATATATATATATCATATATACATTATATATATATTAATAAAAAACAATATATATATATATATATATATATTTATATAAATCTCTTGAAATGTATATATAATATAGATATATATCTATATATATTTATCAGCATAATATTATATATATTCTGTATATATACGGTATTTATTATATTTATATGCAATACACACACACCACACACACACCCCACACCCCACACCCACCACAACACAACACACAACATATCTATATATACAATATCTATCACTATAATATATTATATTTATATCACCTATATTATATATATATAAATATTTATATATATTATCCCACACAAACAGAACACCACACACCCACACACCAACACACACACAACACACAACACACAACACACCACCCCACCCTATATATATATATAATATCTATATATATCTATATATCTATAATAACTAACTATATATATATATATATTTATATATATGTACCAATACAGACCAACACCACATCACATCTATGTATCTGTATATATTTTTTATATATATATGTATATTTATTATTCTATATATAATATATATATATATAAATATCTATATAAATAATTATATATAAATATATTATATGTATATAGCTATATATAATATACTATATATATGATATATATATAAATATATATATAAATATTATATAAATATTCTATATATATATATATATATATATATATACGTATATATATACATATATAAATATATCTATTTATATCTCATATATAATATATATATAAATCATATCTATTATATATGTATGTCTATATAGTATATACATATATATAAATATTGCATATCTTCTCCTCTCTCTCTCTCTCTCACTTCTCGCGCTCTCTCTCTCTATATATAGATATATCTATATACATATATATATATATATATATCCTATATATATCATATTATAAATATATATATATATATATAACTATATATATATAAATTGATATATAAATATTTATATGTATATTTTACATATATGTATATATTTTATATATATTATATAAATATATATATATATATATATATATATATATATATTTTATATAGTATATTTATATATATATTATATATATATATAAATATATATATATATCATATCTACAATATATATGCATGCATCTTCTTGCATATGTATATTTGTTATTAAGCATATATCAATTTATCTTATATCAATTTAAATGTATATCTCATATATTTATATATATCTATATATATATAAAAACTATATATATATCTATCTATATTCCATATAATCTACTAAATAATCTATCAACATATATACATATATTATCCGCAACGCGTGAATTACATCTCTTGTGTTGTGGAACTATTCAGTCTGATTTATACCCTTTTATCCATATGACTATTTCTTATTCAATGGAATTCATTATGCTAAAAATTCCAAAGGAATGCATGATTCTTTTTTCACGCCTTCATTCCATTCAGTAAAGTTTGAATTAGAAATACAAGTTCACATATCTTACTGTTCCACTGTTATTAACCCACCAGTTTTCATCTTTTATATATAAAAGTGTTTCATTATCCGGAGATGAACAATTAATGCTATTGTATTTTAACATACGATTGGATCACTGTTGTCACAATATAAAGGACATTGTGGCAATGTTATTACACCACTTCCCAGTGTTGAATCAGGTGTTATGTTTTAATAAATAAATATATATATATATGTATATATATACGTATATCTATATAATATATAAATATATATCATATATATATATCTTTTAGCAATATATATTTACACACATAACTTATTATATATATTAATATATCTATCTAAATATATTATATATATCTATAATGTATTTATATATATCTATATTATTTCTCTATATATCTATATATTATATATATATATATATCTATAAATATGTCTATGTTTATATATTTATATATAAATGTATTTATAATATTATATTATATCTCTAAATATATAAATATTAATATATATCTATCTATATATATGGTATATATGTATATATCTCTCTATCTATAATTATATATAACTATATATATATATCTATGTATATATCTCTCTATATATAGCAATATCATATATAATATATATATATATATCTATATATAAACTTATATAAATCTATTGCATATATATATATATCTATATCTATCTATATATAAATATTATTATAATTTTATATATTATATCATCATATATCTATAATATATATATGCATTACATATATGTGTACAAACTATATGCATAATATATATATATTATATATATAAATATATATCTATATTATCTCTTATATATATATATATGACTATATATATATATATGAGTGTGTGAGTGTGTGTGTGTGGTGTGTGTGTGAGTGTGTGTGTGTGCGTGTGTTTGTGTATGTGCGTGTGCGTGTACACATATATATGTGTATATCTTAGACCCACCCACCCACCCACACACACAAACACACACACACCCCACCACACACCCACACATATATATATATATATATATATATATATATATATATATATATATATATATATATAACCCACCAGATTTGATCTTTTACCTTGTTGGTATGATTAACCGAGTTTAATGGATTTAATGTTGAAGAAAATCTGGAGCGGAAGAATCGATAAAAGGATTGAACGTATGAGAAAGCAGACTGACGAAGTAACTTACTTACGTAGTCTAAATGTATATATACCTGCTATATATAATATTACACCCCCAATGGGACTTGAACCCATGACCTCTGGATTAGAAGTCCAGCGCGCTTTCCACTGCGCCATGAGGGCTTATTAGATTGAAATTTTTGATAATAATTCTATGAGGAAAAGTGTTATAGTCTACAGTGAATCACATTTATCTACACATGTAAGAAGCTAGTACTTCAGCATGATGGAACACAGCGTAAGCTTAACGTAGCTTGAGGGATGAAGTCGTCTGTTATAATATGGGAAATATTTTCATATTTAACACTATGGAGTAATAAAGAAGTTATGCAGAATAGTAATGGGGGGATCATTCCTGCAGCTTTTACTTGAAGGACTTTTTAAATCAATATTACTTATCGGTTATTTTGATATTATATTCTGTTTCACAAACTTTTATTTTTATGTGTATGCTGTATTTCCGGCAAATAGGCCACATTTTCCTCGTTTTTAAAAATCAGAATCCTTAGAAATACCCTGCATCCAAACCTGGGGTTGAATTTATCAAAGATATCCTTGTGCAGCATTATATAACTTTGTTATCAGGGATGTCAAATCAAAATCAAGGAAACTGTCGTAACACTCACGAGGATTACGATTGTAATTCATAGCCCCGCCCACAAAACAGTGATGCACCAATATCCAAGTGCCTGTCATTTACCTTTAGACTCGATTATCCAACTGCCCAGTGAGTAGGTGACACTTGGAAGACGACAAGATAGCTACTTATCAACAAAACCATCTTCCATGATCCTATCATTCGGTTCCCAAAATAAAATTATGTCTTTGGGAATGAAATACATGTATTCATTTGTATATTTCCATTAATGTTGAATACGAATTAGCATAATAATGGATGAAGAGGAACTGGCACAGAACCCATGACTTATGGATCAAAAGTTCAATATACTTCAGTTGTACCGTAAGTCTTTTTTATATATGATTGCAAGTGATCATATTCTATATTCTATAGTACTTTATTACAATGAACAAGGCATGCATTCAGTTAAAGGAGTTAGCTTCTGTTTTCATGCTTTTTATATGATTTACCCCTCTCACAGAAAAGGCTTAGATTTGTTCTATCTATGCATATTCTATAAATACATGTAATATAAGTATTTACACCCTCAATGGGACTCGAACCCATGACCTCTGGATTAGAAGTCCAGCG
>NW_028234418.1:27229979-27234474 GCF_977035675.1 Penaeus japonicus
TATTGTTAACTATATATATATTATATATATATATATATATATAATATACGTATATATATATATATATATTTCATATATTAGACATATTTATATGAATATAGTTTACTGTGTATATATATATAATAACATATATATCTCTTAATAATGTATATATATATATATATATATATATATATATTGTATATATATCTTTTGAGATATAATTACTCTTTTTATTTCTTGTTATTCATATTTTAGATTTATTCATATATTAAGTGTTTGTACATATGTATTGGATTTGTTGGTATTATTTGTTTTATGTTTCTGTTTTTAGGGATATTTTATATATTTTCTTAGTTTTTTATGTGAGTGTGTCAGTGTTTTAGATTTTGTGATTATAGTTTATATAGATATTGATTTTTATATGTTTCTTATTTTTTAGTTTGATTGATATATTTAGTTATATTTTTAAATTATATATTCATATATATATATAGTATTTTTAGTTTTTTTTAGTCTTTTTATATTTATTTTATATATTTATATTATATATTTATATATATAAATTGGATTTAGGTTGATGATTGTTTATGCATTTATTATCTAGCTCTCTCTACTTTCTTTATTTAGATTTATTATTATTTTTTAGTTTGATATTTTTATGAATGGAGTTTTATTTAGATATATAGTTTGGTATTGAGTTGTTTATTTTTTATAATAATTATTGATTTTGATATTTTTTGAGTAGTTTATTTTATTTATATATATATTTATATCAGATTTATTGTTTTATATATTGGATTTTTATATATAATGGTTTTTATATATAGATTTAAAGTTATATTTATTATTTAGTTTGTTAATTTTATTTTATAGTTTTTTATATATGTATGGATTAGAATTGATTTGTGGGTTTGTTATAGTATATATATATATATTTTTTTATATTTATATATATGTGATGTATTTTTTTACACTCCATATATATATATATATTATATTTATTTAGATATATATTTATATTTATATATATAATATATATACTTAAAGTTATTGGGCTCATTCTTTATTTTATGAGACATGAATACTCTCGGGATTTTGCAAGAGCTTTTTATATATATAGATATATGTATTTTATATAGTAATATAGTTTTTTTATATACATATATTTGTACATACATACTTCCATTCTACAATACACAACTATCACAAGATCTCACACTACTAACACAATATCATGTTTATATATTTATAGTTTTGATTGGTTACGAGTGTTATATATTTTTTTTTATTTTGATTTTTATAGTTGTTTTTTATTGATAGTGTGATAGATATTGTGATAGCTATTGTTTTTTTTTTTGTTATTCTGGGTTTTTTGATAATTTATTACACTCAATCTCACTACAAAACAGTTTGAGTTCTTGTTATTTATACATATTGTGATTTTGTATTGATAGTGAGTTGAGTTAGATTTATTGATATATTTATTTTGTTGCTGGTTGTTATGGTTGATTGATTTTTTGTTGTTTTGAGTTTATTTGTTTGTTAGTTTTTATAGAGTTAGTGATATAACAGTTTCGTGTGTTGATTGTGTTATTTTTTTTAGTTATGTGTTGATTGATGTTATAATTATATAGAGTTTATAGGTGTGTGTGTGTGGGTGGGGGGGTGGGTGTGTGGGGGTGTGTGTGTGTGTGTGGGTGTGTGTGTATAAATAGTTTGTGTTATTAGTGTTTGTGTTTAGTTTGTTTTAGATTTTGATAGATTGATTTTTAGTATTCTTTTTGGTTTATTTCAGCGTTTTTTATTTATTTTTTTTTATGTTTGTTGTAGATATTTTTAGATTTTTTTAGATTGTATTTATTATATTATTGATATTGAATTATTATTAGTTAGTTAGAGATAGATTTTTATTTATTTGTTTTATTTTTAGTGTATATTGTTGATATTTGCAGGTTGTGGCTTCTTTTTTAATTGGGCTCTGGTTTTGTTGAGATGTGCTGGTTGATGTGTTTGAGTGAGTTTGTGTGTGTGTGTGTGAGTGTCTGTGTGTGTGTGTTTGTGTGATTGGTTGATTGGGGTGTGTGAGTGTGTCTGTGTGTGCTGTTATTTGGTGTTTGTGGGTGTGAGTGTGTGTGGGGGGTAGAGTGTAGTGATTGTGTGTGTTTTGTGTGGGAGTGCTTTTTGTGAGTGTGATGGATTGGGGTTGGTGTGTTTTTTTGAGATTTGTGTGTGTGTGTGTTAGTTTGTTGTTTAGTGTTTGTGTGTGTGGGTGAGTGTAGTGTGTTTTGGAGTGTTTTAGATTTAGTGTGTGTTTGTTTGTTTGTGTGAGTGTGTGTGATGTTTTAGTGTCAGTGAGGTAATTAGTGTTGGTTCGTGGGTTGGGTGACTGATTATGTCTCTGTGTCTGTGGTTTGTGTGTTGTGGGGGGGTGGTTGGGGGGGGGGGGGTGAAGTGTGTGTGTGAGAGTGTGTGTGTTATTGTGTGTGTGTGAGTGTGAGTGTAGTTGTTGTGTGGAGTGTGTTTTTTTGTGAGAATTTTTTTATGTGTGTGTGTGAGTGAGTGGTAGAGTGTGAGGGTGGTGAGTGGGTGTGTTTTGGTGAGTTTGTGTGTGTGTGTGTGTGTGTGTGTGTTTGTGTGTTGTGTTGTGTGTGTGTGTGTAGTGTGTGTGGATGAGTGTGTGTTTGTGTGTGAGTGTGTGTGTGTGTGTGTGGAGTGTATTGTTAGTCTCGTGTGTGTGTGAGGTGTGTGTTGTGTGTGGTGTGTGTGTGAGGTTGTGTGTGTGAGTGTGGTCAGTCTGTGTGTGGACTGTTGTGTGTGGTGTGGTGTTTTGTGTCAGTGTTGGGTGTGTGCATGTGTGTGTGTGTATGTGTGTGTGTTTGTGTGGAATTGTGTAGAGATAATTGTTTGTTGTGAATGGGGTTGTGTGTGGGGGGTATGTGGTTTGTGTGGGATGTGTAATGTGGGTGTGTAGTGGTGTTTGGTGTAAGTGTGTGTGTTGTGATGTTATGGTATTTTTGGTTGTGTTGGGGGAGATGATTTGTGTGTCACGTGTTTTTGTTGGTGTACGGAGTGATGGAGGTGGTAAGTGTGTTTGCAGTAGGTGTGTGGTGTGGTGTAGGTGTGGTTTTGTGTTTGTGTGTGTGTTTGGGTGAGTTTTGTAGAGTGGGTGTGGTTTAGTTGTTTGTGTGTTATGTGCTTGTATGTGTGTTTGTGTGTTGGGTAGTGTGAGTGTTTTGTTGTAGGTATTTGTGTGTTAGTTTTGTGAGTGTTTTTTATGTTTTTTGTGTGTAGTTACATTGTTGTGTGTGGTGTGTGTGTGTTTTTGGTTATGATTGTATTTGTTTTTGTGTTTGTTTGTGGTGTTTGTCGTGTTTGTTTAGGTGTTGTGTGTTGTGTTTATTTTTGTGTTTGTATATGTATTTTTTTTTGTATTTGGTAGTGTGTTGTGTGTATTGTGCTTTGGGTCGTGTTTTATTTTTTGTGTTGGTGTTTGCGTGTTGTGGAGTTGTAGTTGACATGTTTGTGTGTGTATGTTTGTTTTTTGTGGTGTGTTGTGTGTCTGTACATGGTGGATGGTGAGGGTCTGTGTGTCTAGGTGTAGTATTGTGTGTGTTTGGCATGTGTGGTTTTGAGATTGTGTGTGCATTTGGTGTACGGGAGAGTTTATGTGTGTATGAGTGTGGAGGTTGTTTTGTGTTGTGGTGGTGGTGTGGTGTGGTGTGTAGATTGGATGTTTTGTGGTTTTGGTCGAGCGGGGACATAGTTATTATTAGGTGGTGTGTGTTTTTACATGCGTGTGGTGGTGTTGTACTGGTTTGTTTGTTTGTTTTGACTTGTAGTTGTGTTGTGTAGTGTGTGTAGTGTGTTGGTGAGTGTTGTGTGGGTTTTTGTGGATGTTCGTGTGTGGTTGTATGTGTTTGTGTGTTTGAGTTTGTAGTTGTCGTGGTGTGGTTGGTGTGTGAGGCATTGTTTGTAGGGTTTGTTATGTGTGGTTGAGTTGTGTATGTGGTGTGGTGTGTTGTTTTGTGTTTTGAGATAGTGTGTGCTGTAGTAGATGTGTGTGATTGTGTTGTATGTTTTTTTGTGTGGGTGTGTTGGTGTGGGTATGTGTGTGTGTATGTGTCTATGTGAGTATTGTGTGTGTTTTGGTTGTTGGTGTGTGTCGTTCTTTTATGGGTTTGTGTATGAGGTATGTTGGGTTGTGGTTTGTGTGTGAGTGTGTGTAATTTGTGTTTCTGGGTGGTGTGTTGTTTGGTGTGTGTGTGTGTTGTTTGGTGTGGGGTGTGTTGTGGAGTGTGGTGTGTGGGGGTTGTTTGGTGTTTTTGTTGTGTTGTGGTCGTTTTGTGTTGTGTGTTAGTGTTTGGTGAGTGTGTGGTGTGTGGGTGTGTTGTGGTATGTGTGGTGGTGTGTTTTTGTGGTGTGTGTGTGTGGGTGAGTGGGGGTGGTTTGTGTGTTTTGAGTTGTGTGGGGTTTGTGTGTATGTGTGTGTGTGTGTGTGGGGATGGGTGTGTGG
>NW_028234418.1:27247074-27252074 GCF_977035675.1 Penaeus japonicus
AATAACAAAACACATAGGCTTCAGCTGTCGCAAATAAGAAAAAAAAATGCTATTTGACAATGAGGTGTAAATACTGTATACATGAAGCATATAAGAAGCACAATATGCATCATGCCATAACTAATGTAAGCATGAGCAATCATAGCACCTGCCACTGGAAAGCAGCAGTTTTAAGGAATCAATGGTGTCTAATTAGAGATCTATGGTATTTTATAGAGGGAGAGGGAGAGGGAGAGGGAGAGGGAGAGGGAGAGGGAGAGGGAGAGGGAGAGGGAGAGGGAGAGGGAGAGGGAGAGGGAGAGGGAGAGGGAGAGGGAGAGGGAGAGAGGGAGGGAAGGGGGGAGGAGGAGGGGGTGGAAGAGGGGGTGGAAGAGGGGGTGGAAGAGGGGGTGGAAGAGGAGGTGGAAGAGGAGGAGGAGGAGGAGGAGGAGGAGGAGGAGGAGGAGGAGGAGGAGGAGGAGGAGGAGGAAGAGGAGGAAGAAGAAGAAGAAGAGGAGGAAGAAGAAGAGGAGGAGGAGGAGGAAGAGGAGGATGAAAATAATAATAAGAAGAAGATGGAGGAGGAAGTAGAGGGGTAGAGAGAAGCGAAGAGGGGGGAAGAGAAGAAGGAGGGGTAGAGAGAAGCGAAGAGGGGGGAAGAGAAGAAGGAGGATTAGAGGGAGGGGAAGGAGGAGGAGGAAGGTGAGGAGCAAGAAGAAGAAGGAGGAAAAGTCGAAGGAGAAGGAGAAGGGGAAATAGGGAAAGGAAAAGGAAAAGGGAAAGGAAAAGGAAAAGGAGAAGGAGAAGGAGGAGGAGAAGGAGAAGGAGAAAAAGGAGGAGAAGGAGAAGGAGAAGGAAAAGGAGGAGGAGGAGGAGGAGGAGGAGGAGAAGGAGGAGGAGAAAAAGGAGGAGAAGGAGAAGGAAAAGGAGGAGGAAGAGGAAAAGGAAGAGAAGGAGAAGAAGAAGATGAAAAAAGAGACAGAAGAAGAAAAAGAAAAAGAAGGAAAGCAAGAATAAACAAAATGGGAAAAGGAAGGCAAAAAAAAGGAATACAGAAAGACAAAGAGAAATAAACTAAGAGAAAGGAAGAAGTTAGAAAAGGAAACTGAAGACATTACACACAAAAATAAATAAAATAAAATAAAATTCTCTACTATCACAAATGAAAATAGAAATGTATTGAGATTCCTACAAGCATTAAAAATAGAGGCTAGGCTCATTCTTACATAACTCCTAAAAAGTAATAACTTTCTCACCTTCAAAATTATTAAAGCTACAACCATTCCATTCATATTCATACCAAATGGACCCTTATTGATATATATAGCTATGTTAGACGAAAGAATAAAAATTATGTTTTTTATTTTCTTTATGATATAGGTAAAACTCAGACTAATTAAAAGAACATGGAAGACCCTCATAAAATATATTAGGAAGGGAGGAGGGATTATAGAAAATAGCCATACTGATTTAGTTTTACACTAAAAAAGGAAATAAACGTGTTAAAAAATCATAATTAAATACTACAAATACATGCAGTAAGCTCAAAAATCAAGTGTTCTAAAATATTGTTTTTCATAGGAAAGCTGGACCTGAACTTGCAAAAATAAATATATTGATAAATAAATAAATAAATAAATACAGTGGGGACCTGCCTTTTGTATTCTTTCAGTTTAGTCATTTCAAGTTTAAGAAAGATTGGAAACCCAAGAAAAGTGATTAATGAGCAAGGGTTAGTATTAAATGTTTTGTATTTCAATATCATTCCCCCTAAGTCTTTTATTGGAGAACTGAAATCATTCATGATCAAAATTTTGTTTTCTTTGTTTTTTTTTTATTTCCATTCACCTTAAGTAATTTGATTAATAATAATCTTAGAAAGCACTGTCACTGGTTATGGTCTCAGACACTCCAAAACATGTTGTGATCATGTCTAAATAAGTCCAGTTAGTATTGTGATTGTCTCAGGGATTCTAGGAGTTGAAGTGAAACTGGAATGGTCAACTATCATCTTTTCTTATTCAGATTCCTTCTTTAGCAAGATTTTTTAAGTCTATCAGAGTTGTTTAAGTCTAGGTCCCCCTGTGTTAACCCATTGCAGATGGGTGTCATGACATGCATGACATAGGAGCTTTAGCCTGCCAACGGGCGTCATGATGTACCTGACGTTCGAGGATTTTGGATCTCTGTGTTATCTTATTGTACTATGTGTAATGAGTGAGTGATGATGACAATTATAGTCATAATTATCTTAATTGTCGTAATATTAAGCAAAATGGGTTTCACTTAAAATAAAAAAAATAGATGGCACCACCTTCTCCTAGCATCAGCAGGAGAAAGAGCCTTGAATAGTGCCCATCCACAGTCTCTAGCAAGCACTATCTTTATAGAGCAATGGCACAAAATAAGTTGCTGACCTCTTGCTCTAAAGTATTGCAAATGAAGAATGTGCAGGCAAAACAAGAAGAAGAAGGCGACTCAAACCATGCCGTGTCTACAATGTGTCCCTGTGCCAGTAGGAGTGCCTCTTACTGTGGCACTCACAGTCATAAACACAGGTTTCCTTCCTCTTCCATACATGTACATGTTATCTTCATTGTGGATAGTTATACTTTTCATATTCCTTCATGAGTGTACATGAATACAAAAAATAAAGTGCTTTTGGTCCTCCCATATAACAGCAATACTACTTTGACATTAGGTATAAAGAAAATAATGAGCTGATATGGATCCTATACTACAATTTTAGTCAATTGCAGCATTGATAGAGCCTGTGATACGACACATATGTCTCTCAATACAATTAAACACAAAAAAAGACATACATAAACATGGCTCTAGTTTTACAATAACTGAAAGAGAGCAGGAAAAGTCAAGGCATGTTGCATGAAGCTGCCTCACTCTGAAACTGGGCAAGCAAATCTATCCCAATCTGCAGTGGGTTAAGCCCTGTAATAGTGTTAAAAGATCTGGTATGGTAACATTATGTGACAAAAGATGACAAGGAATATACTGGTGTGTGCTTTTAAGTGAGTTTAGATTTGCATGCGCATGTTTTTCTGTGCATGATTCACTGAAAGGCATATCGAAACCAATTGTGAGAAAAGACGTGCTTATTTCATTTATTTTCACAGTATCTACATCTTTTTTTTTCATTCATACCTTTTAATTTAATTTTGATTTCTTGTACTGAATTTCACTGCCAACCTTTCCTTCTGAAATTTTTAGAGGTGACAAAAAAATACTGAACATATATATAGAAAATCCTCCAAAATTTTTATAAATATTCATATAAACACTGAAAATATTTTTTTCCTAGACTCCACACTTCCTCTTTTAACCAAGTTCACTCCTTTTTTTATAGCTGAAATGAAGGTATATGTAAAAAGGGCTTGAATGAGAATGAATAATTCCCCAAAAGGAAGGTACAATTGATTTTCTTTTCTAATTTTGTCCCAATTAATTCTGAAATGAAAGCGCTCATCCAATCTACAAGGACCACTTCATATCCTTGAGAAGTACATTATGTAGAATTCCAAACATCACACCTTCTATAAACATTAAAGAAAATAGATAAACAATAATAATTCACTGATAAAAAAAAAAAAGAGAAAAAAAAAAGACTTGTCACTTCAGTATCATCCTTCCTAAAGCTGAGGCCATTCCCAAGCTAACGTTTCCTCCTCCTGATATCAAGTTCTCAGGACGCATTATATTCGGCTTTGGGGAGGTCGGAAAAATTGATGGCACGTGATCAAAGGTATCTGGATAATACACACACACACAGTAGAAAAAATTGTGAGATTTTCTTTTCTTTTCTTCTTCTCAAAATGCATGCCAATGTACTGGCTTGAATAATAGCATTTAGTTTGTACATTCATATATATGGTTCACTAATAACCACATTTTTCTTGTCAAACACTTAAGTCACAGAGGATGAGCTGTTGTGTATTCCAAAAAACAATACTGACAAACAAACAAAAAAATATATATTTTAAGAATATATAGATATCCAAAAATACTTGTATATGACTTATAAAAGTGATATGCCAAATATATTACAAACATAGGGCAAAGTCCTCCAAAGGTTCAAAAATACTTCATCTAGCAAAACATAACAAAGATTTGCCAACAACAACAACAACAAAATAACAACTACTAAACAAATATGAACTAATCTAGCTATCTGGATATCTATAAGCCTTATCAAAGATCACCTGAATAATGGTATGAACTGAATGAAGCAAGGTCCACCTCGCAGTCCTTAGCTTGTGAGTCTCAATTTGTGAGTCTCTTCTGTCCCGACACACCGTCCAAAAAAAGGGGCAAGGCATTGCATGTCCAGCAGGGGTGCCATCTGAGCTTGCGGAACTCGTCCAGGTTTTTGTAGAAGTCATAGTACGTCTCCTTAATAGCCGTCTCACGTGGGAATCCTCGGAACCAGTCCTGCAGGAGGTTGGCCAGCTCCTCTTTGTTCTTGAAGATGAGTCCGTTTTCATTGTGTTTGACCAGCTCTGGGAGGGCAGGGTATTCGATGGCTGCCACAGGGAGGCGACTGCCAAACATGTCCACCACCTTCATGGGAAGGTCCAAGCCGGAGGAGGAGTAGTGTAAGCACACACCCAAATCTGAGGCAGCCAGCAAGGTTGGATAGTCCTCAGCAGTCATCCAGGGGGTGATGACTGCTACGTGCATCCACATGCGTTCAGCCACCAGGGATGTGTAGTACTCCTTCATGGGCCCCTTACCTGTCACCACCACAATCAGGGGAGGATAGTGGTCTGGGAATTCGTGCCGTACACCCTCATAGTCCTCCAGGGCGTGGAACAGGATAGAGAAGTCTTCATCTTCTGTCCAGCTTGTGGAGGACACCAGAAGAGCAGGCCTGTCCTCACACTCTATGACACGGCCATCCGCATACCTTTCGGTAAAGACTGTCTTGTCAGGAGAGGAACCAGAAAAGCATGAATATGTAGTAGAGAGTTTCATAAAGAGATTGTGCTTCTCTTCGAGTGATATTG
>NW_028234418.1:27262074-27264574 GCF_977035675.1 Penaeus japonicus
AATGATAGCAATAATGATAATGGATAATGATGATAATGATGATGATAAAAGGAATTACAATAAGATAATAATAATTACAATCATAATAATAATTATAATAAACAAAATATATTAATGATGATGAGATGATAACAAAGAACAACAGCAATAACAGCGTTAATGATACTGATAAAAGCAAAAATGAGGATAAGTGATAATGATGATAATGATCATAATAACAAAGACAATAATATCTGTAACAACAAAAATATTAGTAGTAGCAGTGATAATGACGATAATTATAAAGATCATGATAATAATGACAATTATAATATATAATTATAATGTTAGAGTGCAATGATGATATTGATGATAATAATTATAACACCATTGATGATAATACGGATAATGATAATAATGATGATAATAATGATCATAATAATGATGATAATGGTAATGATGATGTGATGATAATAATAATAGTAATGATAATGATAATAATAATAATAATGATAATAATAATGATAAAAATAATAATAATGATAATAACATCATTATCAATAGTAACAGTTGTTACAATCATTATAACGGTAATGATTACAGTAATAATAAAAGTAATAGCATTAGTGGCAGTAGATGTAGTTGTAGTGATGGGCGATAATCATGATGATAATAACAATAATGATAGTAATAGTGATGATAATAGTGATGAAAATAATAATGATGATAATGATAATAACAGCTATAATAATAATTTGATTATGAAAATAATCATAATACTAATAATGATAATGATAATAATAATAGTAATAATAATGATAATAATAATAATGGCAGCAGTAGAAGTAGTAGTAATTGCATTGTTGAAATATTGAAAGACCTGCAATGCAACAGTATCTCTTTTCAAAACAAAGAACAATAACTACCTGTGGCCTAAACAGCTGTAACAGTGGGAGCGGTACTTGCCTAACGATCGCTCCCCGTGACCACTGGCCATCCCGCATTCCTGCCCGGGCCCTAGGCCATGGCCCGGGCCTGACCTTCCGAGAGACTCCTCTACCAGGCCGTAGGTAAGTACTTGTTTCCGCGAATATTTCCATTGCGTTGCCCAGGTGTTCCACGGACTATCAAGCACTGTGGATGTGTTCATTGGTTTGTAAATACACGTGTAGAGGTATTTTACCCTTTTTGTTTTCATTTCCTTTGTTTTTAATTGTGTTTACCTATATTGTAACCGAGAGACCAGTTCATTTCAGACTTTGTTCATTCTTTGGTTTTCGGTTCATTTTTTTTCCTTTTCATTCTCATTTACTTTTCATAATAACAGAACGATGCACAGGGGGTAAACCTTGCAGTTGTTCGCTACATAATGATAATGATTGATGATAACAGCAGTGATGATAGAAATGATAATGATGATGACGATAATGATGGTAATGGTAATAATAACAGTGATGATGATAATAGTATTAGTGACAATGGTAATGATAATGATCATAATAACAATAATGATAGTAATGATAACAATAATGATGACACGGATACTATAAATCATAACACAATAATAACAAAAATGTTTGATAATCGTAATAAAAAATAAATGACCATAACTAGGTAAAGGAATATTTGTCAACCTCAACATAACAATTGCAATAACAATGACCATCAAAACAAATAAGGTAACAGTAAGTATGATGATAAAAATAATGATATGATCACCTTCAAAGAGAAGGGCGATGCCTTCTCTGTGTTTTATTATAGTTATATTGACATTGATGCTACTGTTACTGCTGCTGCTGATGATGATATAATACTATAGATATTATATCATTGTTAATTATGCCAGGTAGCAATCTTACTATGATTTAGCTACTTCGACTGATAATGATAATAATAATCCGTGTAACGATGATGATGAAGATGAAAGAATGGTGATAATAATGATTACGATTGATTGCCGTCTACAATCGATGTAGAACAATTACAGAGGTTAACATTAATAACAGCCTACAGCTGTGATTCCCAAAGTGCGTGCCGCCATTTTCTCCTTGATGTGCCGTGAAAATTATATAATTTTGCTAGATTTCGAGAATTCCTCACACTGATCAGCGAGAATAAGTCTAGGACTATAGTCTAAAACTATATATATATATATATATATATATATATATATATATATATATATATATATATATATATATATATATCTCAAAGGGCTGGTTTGCCGGGAAAATATTGGCTGTCTCTTAGTGTGCCGTCTTACTAAATAGTTTGAAAAACCACTGGCCTACAGATTGCTTTATTGCAATAATGTATAGTTTTTATAGCTAGCCCACGGAAGAATTCTGACTCGAATGAACCAATAATAAAAAAGTACAGTAGCAACAATTGGGGTGTTAACTTTTGTGTTGGTATGTATTATACTTATTAATGTTGATTTAACAACGTATATATGATTACTACGGAATATGGTATTTATCTTTGTAGAAATCTGACCAGCACTTTACTCTAGTCGTTCTAT
>NW_028234418.1:27274574-27282074 GCF_977035675.1 Penaeus japonicus
ATGAATATATATATATGTGTGTGTATATATATACATATACATATGTATATATATTTATATGAATATATATATATTCATATATATACATATAGGTTCATATATGCATACACACACACTTACATATAGAATATACTTATAAAATACATATGCATATGTATTTATATACATATATATATATACATATTTTTTTAATCAGCCTGTATCATTGCACTGCAGGACGTAGGCCTCTCAAGAGGGTTAGGGCCGGGTCCCCCACCTACTGGCCTTGATTGTATCTTGGTGGGGGGCATACTTAACATACATTGTGTTTACACCATTAGGCAATCGAGGTAAAGTTCTTTACACAAGGTAACAGCTCACCAACTCAGATCTACGTCATTTCACAGTCTGATGCCTTAACCCAGTGATTCCCAACCTTTACACCTTGGAGGAACCCCTGTAATAATTTTTCATATTCCAAGGAACCCCTATATATAGTATTCTAATTTATATATATTATTTTTACGAAAAGTGCTTGAGCAATATAATTCATATAAAATCTAATATTACATCAAGTGAGAGTTCACACTAATAAGTCAGTAATGTTATGACTTACCTTCAGTGTGACACTTGGGCTTGTTTCCCTCTGCGTATCTGTGAAATTCTTGGCCGAATTTTTGACAGACACACGCGCAGTTCTTCCTCGACAGACAGAAGACGATTTCTTGATTTGCTTTTAATGATGGTCAGGCATGAGAATGCTTGTTCACAGAGGTAAGAAGTTGAAAACTGGAGTAAAACATTCAGTGCTTTTACTGAGATGACAGGGTACTCTCGCTTTGCTGAAATCCAAAACTTGTCACCCTCCTACCGACCCGTCACCAAACTAGCGGAGTAGGAATGAAGGGCGTATCCCGCACCGGTAATAACACTTTTTTTCCCCTTAATTCTATGCATGGCATTTGCTCTCATTACTAGTATATACATTGTACTGACTGACACGTACGAGTATGTTGGTGTCTGGAGACTGTTTGTGACGTGTTGTTGAGTAGGAGTTACGAATTATGAATTAAGATCACTGTCATATTGTAATAGCACATCATTATTTTACGGTTTCTCGCGGAACCCCTGGTGATGGTCGGCGGAACCCCAGGGTTCCGCGGAACCCCGGTTGGGAATCACTGCCTTAACCAGTAGGACACCGAGCCCCCATATATATATATATATATATATATATATATATATATATATATATATATATATATACACACATATGTATGTGTGTGCGCGCGCGCATATATTAATCGGTCGTCTTTATGAATGGAACGTCACGTGACTCATTTGTTTGTAAACATTGCCTTGGAAACCGAAATGACCAACCCAGTCTATTGGCTACCTACTGATTAAATGGTAGGTGTTGTAGCTAATTTCTCAGTTGTTTTTTCTCTTTGAGTGTCACGAATTTCATTAGATTTAAGGATGGTAAGGTATATAAAGGAGAAATTGGTCTATATAGTTATTTATTGGCCAAAACTGCGCTGGCGAGTTCAAATTCAGACCCCCAAAGTCATTCTTTAACGATATTGTATTGCAACAGACATAAGTTTGTTCCAGTTTTAACATGACTTTGACTTATTAGAATTTTATGATGTTCATACATAGCTCATAACTGTTAAATGCATATAAGGTGTAAACTGGAAATAGTGAGGAGATAAGATAGATTAGGGTTTAATGTCAAATTCTTGCTAGTCAAGTAGTTTCAAATAGTTAAATAATTTTATAGTGAACAATCCCCTTTTAGGTTACAAATGGGGTATGATGGTCAAATATCTCTGACGGGGTTGGTTACACTTTTATTTTTATGCCTTACTGCCCCAATATTTGTGGGAGCGTGGATTTGCTAGTTGAAAGGTCTTATTTAGGCTTGATGGGTGGTCAAATAGGTTTTATTTGGGTGACTTGCTCGTCTTAATAGTAAATTAACTCCCCACCTAAGTTGTCATTGTCCGCTTGTTACTAGTAATCCAGGTTTGGTGACATTCACGCACATTAGATACTCAGGGATAAACATTACTGAAAGTATGAAAATGTTGAATTATTAATTTTTAATTATTTATATATTTATTTTTATATATTATTAATTTATTTATAAAAAAAAAAACTCATTTTTAATCCATCTAACTTTTTTCAAATTTGCACATGACTAATTGATATATATGCACTTCGTATCAACCAGTCTTGGTGACCAGCTATCTTTTTAAGAGACATTTCCATGCATCATATGCTGGTGGTGATTTGAAATTCAGCTTGCATATATGTATTCTGAATTATTATTTTAAGTGTATATTTGAGGTGGAGACTACTAACTGGCAGTATTTGTCATTATATCCTATTGTAATGTATTATAATGATGATATCATGACATTGCTAATTGAATTTTATGGTTTGTCACAGGCAACAATTTAATGACCATAAGTGACTCTCAGAAGGTGGGAAGGTGAAAGGCCAGTCAAGATGGGTGTTGACTGGGAGTACCTGCGGGGGGTTACGGGCGACGCAGGGGAATGGAGAGAGGCAGACCTGGAGGAACTCTATCAGGTAAGACGGACTGCGGTAGTTACTTCTTTATGTAGAATGGAAATTTAGGTTCGAATTTATGAACTTTGCTCTTGTTTTGAAATATTGGTGTATGTGTGTCTTTGTTAATTTTTGTGGTCTCTTTCCCTTCAAAGAGTCTTGCCAGTGTAACAAAACTCCGGCCAAGAGACAAGACTCCAGAGAAATTGGAGTTGCTGTTCACGCTAACCCAGGCAGTAATGATGACCAAGTACTCTCAGGTATAGCATACTTCCACAAATTTATTGAATGTAATATAGAAAGAAAAGTCTTTGTATTTTGAAGAAAAAATAATGTTATACATATATATATATATATATATATATATATATATATATATATATATATATATATATATATATATATATATATTAAGACTTCCCTTTAGTTTATATATCAGTCATAAAAGTTGAGTTAGATATTGAGTTTTAAAAAATCTCATACACTTCAGGTTGTGACGCTGGAGGAAGAGGTTGGTCGCTTAGCAGAGTCAGCAGGTCGTGGAGATGCCCAGAGAGAGCAAGAGCTACAGGCAGAGATTAAACACCTGAAAAAATTACTGAAAAGTGGCCAGAAGTCTGAAACTGTCCCTGATGATGATGTCCCTTATGTATGTTTGTGGAAGATGATGTGGATGATGTAGATGATATGGATGTGTCAGTTGATTGTACTAAGGCCCGTAGTAAAGAACCTGTGGGGTGGGGCGTCGGGAAAATGTGACGGGTGTAGGGCGTAGGATAAAATGTGACGGATAAATAAAATAAAATAGGTTAAATAAAATAAAATAGGATAAATAAAATAAAATAGAAAATGTGACGGGTGTCGGGTGTAGGGCGTAGGATAAAATGTCCTACGCCCTACACCCGACACCCGTCACATTTTCCCGACGCCCCACCCCACAGGTTCTTTACTACGGGCCTAAGTGTTGCTCTCTTGTGATTTATCTTTTATTTTATTTGTATGTTGATGATTTTGTAGTGAGTTATTGAAGTTAGGAAGAGCAAGTATTCAGAGTATGGATGCATTATACATTTTGTATTAGTTTTCAGGTCTACCATAATCAAAGATATAATTCTTTTGTCAGGATTGGTCCAGTGGCTGGAGAATTAAGAAGAAGGAAATGGAGGAAGCTTTGCAGAGGAGAAACGAGGAGATCCAGCAGTTCATGGATGACTTACAGGTGAGCAGGAAAAGATGTTTTTTTTTTCACAAGTACTGATGAATTGTGATACAATAATCAGTGTTAGCATAGCGACCTGTTTGAATGAATTTTCTAAAGAAAAAAAAATTGGGATTGTTTGATACAGGCAGTAGAAAAGTTTATAACTTAATACCATGATTACATGTTTTTCCAGACCTGTGAAAATGAACGTGCTTCACTCCGTATGACAGTGATGGAGTTAGAAGACCGTTTAGCTGATGCAACAAAGGAGATCAATAGTATTACATCAGATTATATAAGTGTCAAGGAATCTCATAGCCATGCTCAAGGTAACGGTGTTTTCTTGGATGTTATCTTACCCCACCATGGTATACAAGCTGATTTGTACATCTTTGTATCATTTCTTTTCTTTGGAAAAAGATAGAGTTGGAAAAAAATTAGCATAAAGGCTTCTTTAGCCAGTAGATATGAATTAAAGATGCTGTATATTCTCATCTTTCTGTGCTCAATTTGCCACTGGAATACAGAATATTAGGAATTTAATATATCAGAAACGGGATCTAACGGCAGTTATTAAAGATACAGCTTCTGCTGTATGTGTAAACATAGATCTTATAGGTTAGTAAGTAGGAGTAACATTCTTTCTAATGCATGAACAGAGAGTCTGTCCATTATTCGGGAAGAAGTTAAAGGCCTTCAGTGTCAAGTTGAGGAACTAGCATCTGAGAAAAGCTATGTGCAACAGAAATACGATGAGCTCAGTACTGCTGTGGATGCTAGAGTTGATCAGCTGAAGGTAAAAGTTTCTTTGAATATTTCAGATATGTGTAATCAAATGGATTGTCATCTATGGATTGTAGTACATATTTTAATTAGTTGGTGATATTGGAAAGTCAATTTTTTTTTTTTTCTCAATGAAGTGAAGATCTGTATGAGGATTAAATCTACTTCCCTTTGGAAATCATTTGGCTCTCTTGTATATATGTTGGTGATAAAAGTAGGTTACGAACACCATATAAGTACCAAAGCCGTACTAGGAGCAACTCATCATATCCATTTTCTCTATACCAGATTGTTGTTAGTCAACGTGAGGAAGAACTCCAGAGGGTGAAGGCCCAGCTGTTCCAGAGGAGTAACTTGGGTCCTTCGTACCAGCAGACTCAGAGCGACATGTCCCATATTCTTCATATGGAACAGGTATAGTTTAGTTAGCATGAGATTACAGGCATAAAACACCTGGTTAATTTCGAGAGGAAGATGGAGAGAATACAAATTTCAGAAATGACTATTTTTTCTTGTTATTTCTTTAGATTATAAATGAGACAGTATAAATACAGTATGTAACTTGCTTGCAGGAGGTGAAGGAGAGGGATGCTGAGATTTCTCGTCTCAGTCAGCAGCTAGCAGAAGCCACTCAGGAGATTGAGTCAAGCGCTGTCATTATAAATAAGCTCAAGAAGAGTCGTGTGTGAGTGCTAAACTTTGGATGATAATGACAATGATAATGTTGATAATAATGATGAAGATGATAAAAAGGATGATAATGATAATTACAATGATAATGATAGTGATAATGATATTAATAATGGTACTACTAGCACTACTTCTCCCACTACTTATACAGCTACTTCTACCACTATTACCACTACTATAACCACTACTATTACCACTACTACTAACTCTAATACTACTACCACTGCTACTACTACCACTACCACTACCACTACCACTACTACAACTACTACTACTACTATTACTACCACTACTACTACTGTTACTGCTACTGCTACTACTGCTACTACTACCACTGCTACTACCACTACCACTTACTACCACCACTACTACTACCACCACTACTACTACTACTACCACTACACCTGCTGTTACCACTACTACCACCAATACTACTGTTACTGCTACTACCACCACTACTACTGTTACTACTACTACCATCACTACTACTACCACCACTACTACTATTACTACTACTACCACCACTACTACTACCACCACTACTACTATTACTACTACTACCACCACTACTACTACCACCACTACTACTATTACCACCACTACTTCTGCTACTACTACTACTACTGCTACTGCTACTGCTACTACTACTGCTACTACTACTACTACTGCTACTACTACTACTACTTCTACTACTACTATTACTAGCACTACTACTACCACTACTACTACCACTACTACTACTTCTAGGACTACTACTACTACTATTACTACTTCTAGGACTTCTATTACCACCACCACAACCACCATTAATGATAATGATAATAATAACATGATCATTAGAAAATTATAATGATGGTAATAATGATGATTATTCTGTTTTAAGTGCCAGTTCCTCATAGATATTCACTAACATTCCTGACACTTGATATGTTTAGATTTGTCACCGTATATGCCATTTTCAACAGTTGTGATGTTTGGCAGGTGATATTAGAACTGGATTTACATTACAGTTCAGCAGTTGAAGGTGATGCTGTTGTAATAAACCAGCTGCGTGGAGAGCTGCATGAGGTACAACAGCAAGTACAGCAGATGCGAACACAGCTCTTGGCTGCAGAGGAAGATGCCCAGCTCCATGCTCAAGATGTAAGTGCAGTTGACTTTTTCAGTAAAATTAAAGTACTGTGTTGTTGTAATGATTTCAGGAAGTATAGGTTACAATTTTCCTACAATATTCTTCTCTGCTGGATCACAGGCCATGGGACCCATTGACGGTCCATACAACCCCTCCGTATTTACCTATCCTGAGATATCTGCCATGTCTCTTTGTTCTCATTTCCCTTCTTCCATGTCTTGCTAAATACAGTCAGTCAAGCTTAACTTATGGTTTAGAGTAAGAAAGATTTGGAAAATGTACACCACTTCATCAATATATCCTCTTCAGCTCTCAACGGTCATCGGAGAATTGCAGTCATATATGGCAGGGGAGTTCTCACTGGCAGACGCTGTGCGGGAGTTGAAGGAAGCGCGCAGCCAGGTCCGCATCAGGGACTCTCAGATCACACAGCTGACAGCTCTTGCCAATACTCTGCAGATTAACATTAATGACCTATTGGAGGAAAATGGTAGTCTCAGGTAAGGAAACATTTTTATAACAAAAAAAATCTTTTTAAATTTTTAGAGTAGTGTTTCACCTTACATAGTGTTTAATCCTTTGCTTATGGATGTAAATGACATACATGATGCATATTATTATCATTGGGGATGATTATTTGTATTTGTTTACAAAAATACACAAACACACACAAAAAAGATGCTAATGATGTAGTAAAGCACAAACAAACCTAGCATTATGATAAGGAAAGAGAGCTCAAAAGGTTGCAATATGTTAGGTAAAACTCCCTTGCTCAGAAACAAAGCCCCTCTGGGATGCAGTGTAGCTAGCACTAGTGCCTCCTAGGGTTCAGGCAAGCAAATCTATCTCCATTTGCAATGGGTTAAGAGGCAATATTTTTACAGGGAACAGTTGAAACTTGAGCCCCGTGCAGACATTGATATCCCAGGTGTCAAGAAAACTGATTGGCAAAATAGTAAAAAGATGATCGACCAGCTCACCAACCAGGTCAATCGACTCCAAGACGAGAAGGTCAATCTACGAACTAAGGTCAGGTTCTGTTTTTTATATGAGTTACCTGTCAGTCTTTTGGACTGAGTATCAGTCTAATGTGTTTCTCTTCCAATTTAGCTCATACTCTAATTTTGAGACTGATAGA
>NW_028234418.1:27294574-27299574 GCF_977035675.1 Penaeus japonicus
AATGATAATGATAATGATAATAATAGTAATAATAATAATAATAATGATAATTATAATTATGATAATGATAATGATAATAAAAAATAATGATGATAATCATAATAATAATCATAATAATAATAATAATAATGATAATGATAGCGATAATAATAATGATAGTAATAATACAAATATTAATACTACTACTACTACTAATGATAATGATAATGATAGCGATAATAATAATAATAGTAATGATAATAGTAATAATAATGATAACGATAATAAAAAAATGATAATGTAGACAATAATTGTACTCTAGATGATAATGATAAAGGCAACAAAAATAATGGCATTGATGATCATAATGATGATGTATTAGTAATGATAAGGATGATAATGATAGTGATAATAATTGTAATATAGATAATAATGAGAATAACAATAATAATGGATATGATGATATTGATATTGATACTGATATTGATGATAATGATGATGCAAATAATGAGGATATCAATAATATTGTAATAATGATAGTAGTAATGATAATGATAGTGATAATAGTGATGATTGTAATGATAAGAATTATGATATTAATGATAGTAATGGTAATTATAATAGCAATAATGATAATGATGATGATAATAATAGTGATTATAACAATGATTGTGATGATCATGGTAATGATAATGATCAAAGTTAGTAAAAACAATGATATGAGAAGGATAATGATATTAACAATATTAATAAGAATTATAATGATAATGATAATAATACTTCTAATGAAATAAAGAATGATAAAAGTAATCACAATAATGATAATGATTATAAAAAGTAATAATAATAATGATAATAATGATTATAATAAGGATGATGAAGGTGAAGAGGAGTAATATATATGTTCTTGATAATGTTCACATCATCATAGGACCGAATGAACACTAATACTCATGGTCTTGGTTTAGGATTTCAAAAGCTGTGCAGACTGAATGGAGTGGAAATTATACTTTTTAGTTAACAGTCCATGCTAAAATGATGGAGTCAGTATACCTGAAGTATCTGGGATCTATGTGAATGAATGCAAGATGATGTTATAAGGGTATAATATGATATTGATCATGTATATTTAGATGGTCAGATTTGTCAGCTACGAAAGCTACGAGACCAGTGACAGTGCAGAAGGATTGTTGATTATAAGAATTTATTCATTGCAGGTGAGCTCCATCAGGATATTGTCTGCTTAAAAGTTAAGAATTTGGAGTTGATAGCAGCACAGGAAGAAGCCAAGGCAGCAAATGAAAAACAGTCTGTTGAAATTTCCCGTCTGAGACAGCATCTGCGAGACCGTGATAGGTTACTGGAGACAGCAACAGACTCCAGCCGTTCACGTGCTTCAAGGCTACACGTTATCATTAGAGATCTCAGGTATGTAGTGGATATTGCAGTTGTTTATTAACTTTGATGAAAGAGCTTTAGACTAATTTTCAATCACATATTTAGTGATGATTTGGAATTTTTGAGTTTGGAAATAGGATGTTTTGCTTAATGTTACTATTTGTTTCCCTCTAACTTAGACAACAGTATGCAGGTGCCATACCCTTGCACCAGCAAGAGCGCTTGGTGGACTTGATGGAGACTCTGAAGCAGGAGAGGAATGCCATGCAAGTTGCCCTTCAGAAGACCCAGCATGATAAGATGGAGGCCAAGGTCACCCTCAGGCAACTAAAGGTCAAACAAGAGGCCCTGGAAGAGCTCAAGACAGCCCTCACCTCCACCAAGTCCACAAAACATGTCGCCGACTGGTGCAGCAAGTTAGAGGAGGCCAAGCTGCGCAATGTGGAACTAGAGGAGAAGACTCGGATGCTGGAGGAGGAGAGAGCACTGACTCTGGTAAGACTGGAAGCCAAGGAGAGGAAGCTGACAGAGCTCTACTCACAGATTGCCAGAGTGGATGTGGAGAAGATGTGGATGGACGAGCAGCTGGTGTGGGAGGAGAGGGAGGTTGAACTAACAAGGGCTTTGGAAAAACATGATACGAGGCACCAAGAAGCCCTGTTGGGAATGAATACCCTGGGCTTCCACGAGTTGCCAGATCATAAGCTGCCTCTCTCCAAGCAGCTTGACCAGGTACAAGACATGCTGCGTAGTAAATCCACCCTCCTTGAGAGGAAGGAAAAGGAATTGGAAGAATGCCAACAAAAGATGGAAAAGTTAGCTAAGGAACTAAGAGAGAAAGAAGTGGCTGTTATTGCACGTGAAAAAATAATTAACGAGTTAAGATTACAGGGAAGCAGCCTGAAGAAGCCATGGACATCAAGGTCAGTTGTACAAGAAAGTGAGGAGCAAGAGAGGCCAAAGGCAGTGTCACCTGAGGAGGAAAGCATCAAGGTAGTCATTGAAGGACTTAAGGAACGTCTTCGCTTGAGTCAAGAGGCTGTAAATCATTATCAGGATTTGCTGGCAAAGACACACAAAGAGCAGCAACACCAGGTAGCAAGACAAAAAGAAGAGTATGTCCTCTTGGCCCAAGAACGAGATGAACTGGTTGCAAAGCTCAGAGACTTGCAGTCTCTGAGGATCACATGCCCTAAATGAAGCGCAGATTGCACAAATCCACAGTGTGGAAGATGCGATTAAGACACTTGAGACTCGTCTTGAGGAGACCAAGAGTCAGCTGAGGGTGTCTGAAGGAAAGGTGATGCATCTTGAAAGGGAGCTCACAGTTTCTCGTCACGAGCATTCTGAGGAGAGAGAGCACCTGGAGGTGTCAGGGCAGGTGAAGGCACAGCAGCACCAGAGGGAAATTGACAGACTGTCAGGCGAGATTAACAATATCAGACGGGAAAGGGATGATCTCCGGAAAGAAGTGGCCCTTTTCAAAGAATCTGCAAACAGAACACCATCTGTAATCCTCAGGACTTTAGTGGAAAAGTTGCGAGACAAGCTCATTGAGAAGGAAAAGCAGGTTGCAAAATTGTCTCAAGGAATACAGGAAATGAAAGAGAAAATTATGATTCAGGATGATAAGCGGGAAAATACCGTGAAGGATGCAGAAAATCAACCAGTCAGCATTGAAAAAGAGGTTGCTCAGGCCACAAGCCGGGCTACTGAAGCTATAAAGTCTGAGCTGCAAAAGGTGCAAGAGGCCAAAAAAGATCTTGATCACAAGCTCCGGGATCAGACTATGCAGATTTCCTCTTTGAAAGAAAAGAACAGTGAAGAAATTGATAAACTGAATGTGGAGCTCAAAACCTTGAAATCACAAAACCTAAAGCTTGAAAAACAAATGCTTCAGCAAAAGAGATCAAACAGCACAATGAAGCAAAAACTAGAAGATCTTGAAGGGAAATCTCCATTGTCAATAGCTAGAGCCATTGAAGATTTGCGAGGAAAACTAGAGAAAATGAATGGCACACATGAAGTCGAAGAGAATGAGGCCAAAAAGTCACAGCAACAAGAACAGATCATTCGATGGGAAGAGAGAAAGAAGCTGAAAGGAACCATAGACAAGCTGAAGACCAGAGTAAAGGAACTAGAAGAGACTCAAGATGTAAGCCAAAAGAAGTTGGAAGCCAGCAAGGATTTGCTGAGTCGAGTTGAAAAGGAGAAACTGACTGTGCAGCATAAGCTGAACACGATGAGCAGGGTATACACCGACCAGATGTGTGGTGTGTGCTTGAAGGCTCTGAATCCATTGGAGATGGGGAACGTTTCTGCATCCCCAGATGTTCCTCCTGCATCGCGCACAAGTCGTTCAACTAGCAGGTCAAGGAAGAATAGAGTGAGCCCCTCGCCAGACAGAAGGGAAGGAGGGATAGTTAGTAGGGTTCCTCCAAGAAGTCCAAAATTGGTAAAGAAAACTCAGACAGATCAAGATGAAAGTGAGGTGCAGTTTCGATCACAACTCAAACAGGCTTTGGAGGAAAAGCACAAAATGGAGACACGGCTCAAGGGTGCCATAGAGGAAATAACAGCCCTCAGGATAAGACTGCAGCAGAAGGAAGAGGAAGAGAGGTTGATAGTGGATAGAAGCAGCCCAGTTGCCAGGCGTGTAGGAGGAGCAGCAGTTGTGTTGGAGTACGAGTCTTGCGTAGTGCGTTCACTTTATCACTTATTCCAATATTTTTTTTCAGTTATTTATCTCGGATATTTGTATTTCAATGATCTCAATGATCTCTTTTAGTTGCTACCATGATTATTATCACTCATGGCACCATTACCACACTTTTATTATGCTTATTACTGCTTATCGTCCTTCCGCTTATTTTCTAACAAACTTCCTTTGTATCTTAGTTTGTATTTTCTGGAATTAATTCAGGGAATGGGATTACAATTATCCTCCAGATAGTGAATTATTATAACAATTGTTTAGCAAAGAACGAACGGACCGGTTATAGATATATATTATAGTCTACCCACACGTGAGGATAGTCAAAGAAAACGAGTGTTTAATTCTATTCATAGAAACAAATGAATAACAGGGGAATCTTTCCTTATGTGATCTATCTTCACAATTGGTCAAAGATACGTAGGAAGTATAGTAAAACACTGATAAGATAAGATTTTAAAAGATCGAGAAACTAAAGAAATGAATAAGGACTAAGCAGAAGATCCAAATAGTTCAGATTAAAGCAAAAGAGTCTGGAGTAAATTTATATATTTTGAAGAAGTAGATAAATTGATAGTCTATTGGGAATAGTGGGTGTGGACTTCATCAATTCATCAATTACTTTGAACTTCTATGTAAGGTTGGCTTTGCTAGAATAAGGCTTATCTCAAAAAAAAAAAAAAAATGTTACATGCCATTGCTGTTTAATGTTTATATATACAGACTGTCATATCTTATTCTACTTGGCACCTTTTTCATCAAACGGTTGAATGCAAAGTTAGGATTGCAACCTGAAAAAAATGGTGTGTGCGGTTGCCATGCTTTCCATGCTGAGAAAAATAAATATTTCATAATATTTCATGGTTTGGTCATAGGAAAGGTGTTATGAGATCATAAGTTCCCACTATCT
>NW_028234418.1:27312074-27319574 GCF_977035675.1 Penaeus japonicus
ATATTTGGTAAAACATATCCGTTAAAACTTACATTATGTTACATTGTCTTCAAAACACGATTCTTTTTTTTTTCCAACAGGTGCTGGAGCCTCTGTTTCCGGGAGTTCAGATAGTGGAGGTAGGTACAACAGTGGAGGAGGAATTGACATAGAATACAGCGGCCATCACTTTGTGGCAGTTGGAGGCAAGTTCTCCATAACGTGCATTACCACAGTGGATGTATACCCTCAGTGGACATTCAATGGTAATGCCGTCATCCCAGGGGAGGCTGGGTAAGCGTTGGAAAAGATGATTTTTAGTTTTAGAGGATTGTGTCATATTTTTGATGGATATTGATTGATAAAAGAGATGTAGATTACCGCTGATGAAACGATATCCGCTTCAACACACGAAGCGATATCTGAGTGAGGAGAGCTCAGCCTTCCATTGCACCCTCAAGGACTAACAGTATCACTTCAATTGTGGCAGCTTTACCATGCTCGAAGGTCACGGAACCCAGGGATACATTGTGAGTCGTTTATCAGTCGTGCAGGCTCATGCCTTCCATGCCGGGGAATACAAGTGTTCCCCATTAACTGATAAAACTCATTCTGTCTATGTCATTGGTGGTAAGATGATGCGGGGGTATAGCAGATTGTTGCAATTGCATAAGTTTGGCTTTGGTATTGTATTCATAGAGTGTAGTGTTACCTTAGATTTACAAGTAATGGGATGGATGGGACCATCCTGTTTTGAAACATTAATGTAGCATCAATAAAATGTATGATATTAAGATAATCTGTTTAGTGTACTTGCAATGAAGCTGTGTTAACTGTTGTTTTATTTCTTGTATTATTGAATCATGAAGAAAGTTGTTTATGATTTCTTATTTCTGAGCTTCTTAAGTAAACAATATATTTATTATTAACAGATTTAGCCTAGAATATTAAATGATATTGGTGTAAAAGCAGGCCATGAGTTGAGTACCATACCCTGATATATTTCCTTTAGTTGAATACACAAGAGGAAGGGATTTTAAAGGGGTTGACGTCATCAGTTTTCTTCTTTCGGTTTGCCGGTCTTATCAAAAAGATGTCTGGTGTTAGGTCACATTTTTGCTGATATAGATATTTTTTTAGGAAAAATATTTTGGGGTAAAATTGACAAGAAAGGAAGTGGAAGAGCAGAAAAAAAAAAGTTTAGAAGAAAAGTAAGAAGTAAAACCATTGAAGATTAATTAGATAGGCAAGAGTGCATAGGATAAAGTGAATATTATCGCTTATCATAAATGTTTCAGGGTTGAACAGCTCAGAAAATAAGTAACATGAGCTGGTAAATGTGGTGTCATTTTTACACCAGATCTTTACAGGAGTCAGGGCATCCAAAAACTGAGTCAGTAGATTATTCCCATGTGATGTAAAACAGCACAAAGATGCATTGGTTTGAGGAGGCTTTTAAAAACCTTAAGAACTTAAGAAGCAAAACTGAAGTGAAATGTTTGTAGGAAAAAAAAAAAAAAGATCAGGAAAACTCTGTCTGTCAGAATATGATACATAGATGAATAAATGAATGAAGAAGAAAAAAATATAGTGATAGAGATAGGAAAGAGGTTAAGAAAAATAAGGGATAAACAGAGAGATGTGGATAGATGAGGGCAGAGATAGACAAAGAGAAAGATGGGGATCGTGATAATCAAAGAGAGGTACAGACCAAGAGGAAATTGGATTATTTAACGTAAATGCTGTAAGTTGCTGTTGAATGGTAATGCCCACTATGCCTTACTTCAGATGGTAATTTGTATTTGATGATGAAAACTATTCTCTTTGTACTCTTGATACTTGGATGTCTTGAGACTTGCATTATTTCTTTTGTGTAATCATCTATAATTTTTAGAATCAGAATCAATCAGAATAGATCTTACACTCAAATAACGTCAGTCAGCGGTCATATATTTTTTCTTTTATCACTTTACGTGTTTGCAGGCTCAGTGACGGAGACAGAAGGGACTCGCTTGCTACATGAGGGCTCTCCCTTGTCACTAACCTGCACCCAGAACCTCACAAATAGTGACACTATTTGGTAAGTGTATTGGATTCTCCGACTAATGAATGGGGTTTTAGTTCTGTGGGTTCTCTTCATGGGATTTGTCATTATCTATAGTACATTGTAAATGATTTTGTTGACTCTGTATTGGTGGTTATTGATTATTTCTGTTACGGGAGATAAAGGTGTGGTAGTTGATGATCCTGAAGAAGGGATTTGGGGAAAATCTTTTTTCTTTTTTTCAATCCATTGCGGACGGGTCATGACATACATGACGCAGGAGTTTTGGCCTGATGATGGGCGTCATGACTTTTGTGATGTTTGGGGACTTTGGATTACTGGCTTATGTTATTGTGCTATTAGTAATGAGTGAGTGATGATGACAATTGCAGCCATGATTACTATAATTGCTATAATATTAAGCAAAATGGATTTCATTTAACATCCAAAATCTAGATGGCACCACTTTCTTCTAGCACCAGCAGGAGAGAGAGCCTTGAATGGCACCCATCTACAGTCTCTAGCAAGCACTATCTTTATAGAGCATTGGCACACAGCAAATTGTTGACCTGTTGTTCTAAAGTACTGCCGATGTAGGATGTGCAGGCAGAACAAGTATCTACAATATATCCTTGTGCCAGTAGGGATGCCTTTTACTCTGGCTCTCACAGTCATAAGCACACATTTCCTTCCTCTTCCCTACCTCTTCATGTCATCTTCATTGCGGATGGTTATATGTTTTGTATTGGTTCATGACGGTACACAAATACAAAAAAATAAAGTTGCTTTTTGTCCTCCCATGAAACAGCAATACTTTTATCACACTGACTATAAAGAAAATAATGAGCAGATAGACCCTACACTGCAATTTTAGTCAACTGCAGCATTGATACAGCCTGTGATATGACATATACAAGTCTCTCAATATAATAAAACATACAAAAATTACAACTCAAAAATGGCTCTAGTTTCACAATGAGTGACTGAAAGAGAGCGGGAAAAGTCGAGTTATGTCGCACGAAGCTGCCGCCCTCTGGAATGAAACTCCTGGAGACCAGGCAAGCAAGTCTGTCCCCTGTCTGCAATGGGTTGATTATTTCACTGTAATTATATGGCCGTGGAATGATTTTTGTGACTTTCCTGTAGAAATCTCGATTTTCATTTCAATATTTTTGTTTCAAGGACCAAAGATGGAGAGTTAGTCAGTGAGAGTGACCACATACAGCTCTTCAAAAATACTACCCTCTACATCGCTTCAGCTGCAGTGACCGATATTGGAGAATACACCTGTAAGCACGATGGCCAAGACGAGCCTAAAGTCTTCAACGTAATGCGTAAGTTTCTCAGGCTTTCTGCTTAATTCCCCACTTTTCCCTCCTGTTGGTGTTATTAACCCATTCGCGCCGGTTGACGACTGCACGTGGGGTCGAAAAAAGCCTGACGTCCGGGGACACGTGGGCGTGGCCTACATTTCTACCCGCGCGCCGGAGGCCAGTAGCGACGTGCTGAAATTATGAATAAAAGATTATTCTTATACAATTCGATTTTTATTCTTTTTGTTTGATTAGCTACTTTAGTTTAGTTTAGTAAAAGTTAAAAATAGATAGAAATAATTTATAATTGTCGTGGCGGGTACATAACGTACATACGAGTACGATTTGGTGATTTCTGTTTCTGATTTGATTTGATTGAGGCTCTGAGTCGAAAGACTATCGTAGAATAATTTAATTGGCCCGAGATAAAAAAAAAAAAAAAAAAAAAAAAACAAACAACCATTTTTGTTGCCCCCACTAAATGAAAATGACACTTGAAAAAACTTTGCTGGGTTACTTGCATTCACCTATATGCACATGTACTTGTGTCATATCTCTTTTTCTTTTCGTTTAGGAAGAAAAAAAAAAAAAAAAAAAAAAAACTATGTTTGTTACTCACAACTGAAGAATGCTTCCACATCCTAATCATTGTATAACAACATAGGAGTAAAGAAAAAGTTTCAAAAATCAATAGCTAAACACTAAAAAAACAGTCTATAGTTTTCTTTTGCGACTACATTACATCCTCTGACATACTACTACTCTTCTACACTTGATTTACACTTTAAGACGCCAAGCATAACCATAAGGATATAGGGTGGGTGAAAAACTTCACGTCAACGCAGAGGCACCGCGGCGCGGGAAAACAAACCACGCTTTGGGTGCGCGCTTGAAATTGCGCCGGGCGTATCGGGGGTAGGCACAAGTCCGGCCCCGCGGCCGCGGGTTTAATGGGCATCATATGTGCAGCTGTGAGTCCCAGGATGCATTTTAAGATTTAGTGAATGGTCCAGGGCCCATTCAGTTCAAAAGCAGAGCATACATGTTCAAGAGGCCATTCGTAGCTCATCCTACCCTTCAGGAGTTGGTCCTCTCAGCCCCCCGTTTCCCTCATCTCTTATGCCCCTAATTAGTGTTTATGTTTGAGATGTCACAGTACCACTTTGTGACCTCTTGATCTGTCCCTGTCAGTGA
Organism: Penaeus japonicus; assembly: GCF_977035675.1. Classification (NCBI taxonomy): domain Eukaryota; kingdom Metazoa; phylum Arthropoda; class Malacostraca; order Decapoda; family Penaeidae; genus Penaeus; species Penaeus japonicus. The sequence continues at coordinate 27,316,605 of NW_028234418.1, forward strand.
CTAGAACTTTAGATCAGGTAAAATGTTCCATATCTTTTACCTGAAAGATATGCACTTGATTACAGGACTTTATTGTGTTTGTTATTATGTGTATATATGTGTATATGTGTGTATATATATATATATATATATATATATATATATATATATATATATAAATATATAGATATATATATTTTTTATTTTTCTTATTATTTTATTTATTTTTTTTTATTTTTTTTTTTTTTATTTTTCTTCTTTCTTTTCTTTTTCTTTTTTTCTTTTCCTTTCATTATGTGGTCTCTCCTTCCTCCTGTTCCCTATCCCTCCCTTCATCCAGGCCCTTTATCTTGCAGAACTGAAGCTCCATAAGTCGCTTCCAAAGTCAACCACAGTTCTGGAGAATGACAAGCTGGCTCTCTCCTGTCAAGTGGAAGGGAACCCGCCTCCCACGGTCCAGTGGCTGAAGAGTAAGGACATTTTGAAATGAACATGGGTGCAAAGTGTGTTCCTCCCCCAACAAAACAAATAAAAGCACACACACACTCACTCGCACACACGCATACACACATGAACTCACTCACTCACTCACTCACACGTACACACACGTGCGCGAGTTCACACACACACACACACACACACACACACACACACACACACACACACACACACACACACACACACACACACACACACACACACACACACACACACACACACGGATATATGTAATGATGTAAGTACTTTCTTTATTAAAAATGTTATTAAGAATGTTATTAGGAAAATTATATATATACTAGAATAAGCAGAAAAAATGTCAAGGGTAAGTAAACCATTTTCATTTACCTGACCCTGTATTTAGACAAGTCCATTGTTTTCAGAATTTCCCCTTTGCACTGATTGAATTTTAATCTGTTAACATGTACCACAACATACATATTGCCAAAAGAAAATATAAAGAAACAGGACACCTTCTTGCTAAGCATCTGACAGGCATAGTGCACAGTTCACTTTCAATAATTACCTTTTTCTCTCTCCTCAGATGGCGAACTCATGGAGGACTCCATTAATTCCACTAGGCTTGTTTTCTCCGAGAATGAACATAACGTGCCCAATGCCAGTCTGCTGATCAAGCCTATCCTGAAGTCGGATGTTGGGAACTACATTTGCCTCATTAAACAGTATTCTGTTCAGTTGAACACCACCACAGAAGTGCGAGTGAAAGGTAGGCTCTATGAGGTGTTGGTGAAAGGTGTGTGTTCATTTATTAACCCATTCATGCCAGGGCGGTTCCGGCTTTGCACGGTTGCAGTGCCGGGGTTTTCGAACGCATAAGTCTAAGTTCTCGAGATTCTCGGACACACAAGCTGCGAGCCTGGGCTGCCCGCTCGCTCACCCCGAGCCCCGGCCTTGCCCTGATATCTCGTCCCCGGCGTCTGACGCAGAAACCACAAAACGTGTTAGCACATCAATCAGCGCGAATGGGTTAAATAGAAGAAAGGAGTTTTACCATGTGTTGAAATCTTCTGTGGCAAAATAAAAGATGATAAAACTTGTTCATTTGCATATTCGGTTACTGATTCAGTTCCTTTTCCAGACATCTATGCTGCCCTGTGGCCATTCCTTGCCATCGTTGCTGAGGTGATTATTCTGTGCGTGATTATCTTCATCTACGAGAAACGTCGCATCAAGGCCAACTTCGATGATTCCGATTCAGATCCTGCCCCAGACCAGTAAGTGTCAGAGAGTAGTACCTTAGAATAGACAGTATTATAATACCTAGAAAATAAAGTATGATTTAAGCAGAGTATTTTCCTGAGTACATATTTTTGTCTCAGTCAGGTTATGGGGGGGGAAACACTCAATTGAAAGCTCTTTCATAGAAGAAAGATCACAAATGAAGGATGAGGTGATAAAGAGCTGTAGGAGAATGAGACAAAAAAAAAATAAAGGGATAGTTGTATTGATGATAGTAAAGGTTAAATGTGACATAAAGTGTATTAATAAAAACAATGCAGATCATGGCATTTATTGTTTTATCATTTGATTTTATTTAATTATCATTTTATTTCTTACCCAACAGAAAGAGCGTGGCTGACCACAACAAGGATGCTGAAGTCCGCCAGAGGAAGTAGGCTGTGATGGGGTGATGTTCTTATCACCGTAGGAGGTGTTTCGGAGAAAAAATGAGTTTGTGATATTTTTAGTAGTGAAGGTGCCATAGAAAAGATTAGGAGAGAAAACATTTAAATTGTAAGAAGTTTTTTTTTATTTTATTATGTACCCAAAACCTCTGATAACTGTAAGGTATGCATTCATTGTATTTGTGTCATTTGACATAATTTCAAAAATTATGAAAACTTGGTTCTATATATCATACAATATTAGTTATTTGATTGGATACTAAAAAGAGCTTATAGATATAATGAAAGACCCCTCTTTATCTTTATTATATTTATTATATTAGAAAGATTTGTTTATTAGTAAAATTTATATAGTTTCTTTTCCCTGGAGATACTCTTTTGATTTCCTACAATATTCTCTGTCTGTCTCTCTCTCTCTCTCTCTCTCTCTCTCTCTCTCTCTCTCTCTCTCTCTCTCTCTCTCTCTCTCTCTCTCTCTCTCTCTCTCTCTCTCTCTCTCTCTCTCTCTCTCTCTCTCTCTCTCTCTCTCTCTTTCTCTCTCTCACAAAACATTTTGGAGTCACAAAATTGCAGTCCAAAAGGATCTCATCGTCCAGGGACTTCATTCAGAGCCGAACGGACAATCTGGCAAAGATGTCATGAAATATGGCAAACACTCCAGATATCTGTTCTGGTGCACTTTGATGTTTGAAAAGCGTATGTGAAACTAGAATTATTATTATTATTATTATTTTTATTTTTATTTTTAGATAAATACATGAACAGACATAATACCTCCAGATGTATGGGTGTGATAATTGAGGATGATATATTTATCTCTTTATATATCTGTATTTATCTGTGTATA
>NW_028234418.1:27332074-27347074 GCF_977035675.1 Penaeus japonicus
TGCAGCAATTCTTACATTTAAACATAAAAACTGCATAAAGCCTCATCTGAAAGAAGTTGACTTTCTTTCATTTAATCATAACAAGCAATCAAGAGATAGATTTTGAGTCACTTCAGGAGGAAAAGCATTCAACTTTTAATCAAATTGCAGACTTTCCACAATACCAACCTCTGCACACACAAAAAACAGATAAGTATAAAACACTTAGCTATCTTACAATTTGATAAATAAATTCAAATACAGTACTACAACAAAGAGACACTGTACAACAACACAACAGAATCTCACCAATGCAGACGAAGGGTATGCAAGAAGGCAGACAACCCCTCCATGAGCACCAGGATAGCAACAGTGAGGGATGCCCAAGCAGCAAAGATGAAGTAAGTGACAATGCCACCAACACCACCTGTGCCGCCAGCTGTGAGTCCTATACGGAGGACCATCTGCCACAGCACCTCACTCAGTTCTGTCAGATAAAGAGTTGATGTTATTCCAAAACATTATCTACTACTTTCCTTGTGTGATGACTGAGCCCATTCGCGTGGGAATTTATTGCTCTAATTAGATGACGTCACCTCATGATCACTCCCATTAAGCACACGTCTTCCATCGTTGCGTATGTATATACTCATTGGAGTTCCATTTGTCTAGACATTTTTCTAGACTTGTAAAAATAATGTAAACAAATACAAAAACTAGTCTCTCATATTGGCAACAACTTCAGCTGTCTGGTCCAACTTACGAGCATGGGCAAGTGACAGGGCCCAGAGTCGCAGATAAGAGGCAGTGTGAGACACGGAGCCCAGGACGTACTCAATGGTGTGGATGCCCTGATGGATCATGATTTCACCCATGTCGTGCACCTCCTCCGTGGCTGCGGCGGCTGCAGCTTCGCCGCCACCTTCTTCAATTACACCTTCTCCTCCATTGGCCTGTGACATCTGTTGGAAAGAAATCATTTGTCACTTTATTCTAGTAAAAAACCCAAATATCGTTCCTTATGGCTATTGATTATATATATATATATATATAAAAACTGCAAAACAAACAACAGTACATAACACGAGATTGTACCATCAGCTTGCGCTTGTTGTTGCGGTGAAGGATGAAAGGTTTGGCAATCAGCATCCACGGAACACATATCAGTCCAACGAACACAAGGAATCGCTGGAATCCAAACTGCCCAGCATACATATACGGTGAACATGGGTCATCCTCTGCCGTTTCCTCATAAGCTTTCATCAACACCTGAAGCATAAAGATTGGGATTACTTACCATAAACAGAAACCATTTACTAATTTACTAATCATAAGCCTTTATCTTTCAATGAAATAATATTTTTAATTCAACGCAGACAGGTTTTGGACACAGAAGAGTTAAAGCATCTTACATGCCAAATAACAAACGAAGACAGAATATATACGGGTTTCAAAACCGACACTCACCATGTTAATGAAAGTGATGAGGATTGAAGGGGCGCAGTAGGGAGAGACGCTATCTGCCCCGCCAGCCCCGTACCACACCCACTTGTGGAACACCAAGAGAACCAAGTAACCAAACAAGCAAGTCAGGAAAATGATCTGAGGGATAAACTCGCAGTAGATGTTCATGGTCTTGGCAAAGAACCTGTGGAAAGAGCGAGAGAAAGCAAAGGTAAGAAAACAATAATAAAAAAAATAAAATGTTAAACTGAGGCTGCAACACGATTCTCCATGTTATTCCTGCACTAAATAACGTCAGAACACATTTGGTTACCTGTGGTTCCACACGCTGAGGACGACACCGAACAACATGTGGATGATGCCGAAAATGATGGAAATCTTCATCTTGTAAGAATTGTAGAAATTGATCTTGTTGAGAGCAATCTGCCACATGGGGTCCAGGCCAAATGGGTATGGGTACTGATCATAATGCTCAATCTTGCCAGGGTCCAAGATCAGCTCCTTGTTGGAAATCAGGGTGCTTTCACTGCAATTGAAGACGTCAACATTAGTGTGACTCTAAAGTCTTTTAAATGTAGTCTGTAATTTTAGGCTTTTAAGAGAACAGCACAATTGACTTTTTTTTCTTCTTTTTCATACAATACATAATTTAATACCATGTAAGTTTTCAATTTAATATCTTTTAGAGCCATAAAAATCAGCACACTAAATACCAAACCTATTGCAATTCAGTTTCAATTGAATGAATACAAAGCACATGAAAACCGCAATACAGCAATACTTACTTAAATTTGCCATGCCATGACGACCCAAATATGTTAATGGCTTTGGAGAAGATGTCATTGTATATGAGTCCCGTGTACATGGAGAACATACCCATCAACAGGATGATGTATCTACCGCCGAAGAAAATATTCCAAATCTGGAATGAAAATTACTCTTTAATAAGGCTTTTCTCTCAAAGGAAAATAACAGCCTACTTTTTCATGCCTAATTTTTTTTCTTTATCTTTACATCTTAACTGTTTTTAAAAAAAAGTAGTTATTTTGGTTTCACATTTTGAGCATGTATTATATTAATGCTCTTTCAGCCCTTAATTGTAATTGTAATTTCTAGAAAACATCCTGAAGACACAAAGCTTCAGTCTTAGTACCCCCTTACAAATTTCAAAATAATTATAAAATCAAGCAAACATCAATGTACGTATCAGATGAAATATTCACCAATGTCATATCCTTCAAATGTAATATAATTCCTCATTTCCACTAGTTTAAACTTGACATAGCCCTCTTTCATAATAAGTATGTAAAACACTCATTTACAAAGACTATACAAATTTTTGACACGTTAAAGACAGATGCCGTGATATGACGTTGTGGCAGTAAGCACTTGCCGCCAGGTGATCGTGCAAAGCAGCAGGTGGCCGCAGAAAGAGTGGGAGAATGGCTCGAGGCGTTAGGCCTGCGCATGTTGAAATACCAAATGTTAAGACTGGGCAGAGCCAAAACCACCCCAGCGTTATTGGGTGTCATGTTATTTTGTGTCATGTCATTATTTTAGTGTCCTAATCCTCTACCATTCTCGACAACACTCCTGAAACGAGTAAAATGAGAACGCCGAACCTCATTGTCAGTCTTCTTGGCGGAAAGGGGCTTTTCTCTCCATACCATCCAGCCGCCGAAGAGGGCCATGATTATGCCGTGACCCACATCACCAAACATGATGGCAAAGAGGAAGGGGAAGGTGATGATGGTGTATGGCGCTGCAGAGAGAAAAGGAGGGGGGGGGGGGGGGACATGAATAAAATTTATACTTTGAACTGATTACATGACATTATATAGCAAAATTTTATGTTTTTCATTCATACAAATGTGCATTACCAAGATATTAGTTACAAATAGTCTGTAGTTCTGCAAAGTACATTTTCATACAAAAAGCATTTATCTATGAAAAAATGAACATATGAACAATAAAAATGAAGAACTAGAAATAAAGAGCCTCTACTAACCAGGGTTGATTTCACGGTAAGTTGCAACTCCGTATGCATCAATGAGAGCCTGGAAAGCCTTTGTAAATTTGTTTGTTCTGTGGAAAGTCGGAGGAGCTTCGTGGGTGCTGAGCCGATTCAAAATGGCCGGCAAGCTTCCGCTCTTTTCCTGAAACGTAAAACATTCCGCTGAAGGGAGCTACTTCAAGAATAATGATGAATCCCTGATGGCACTAGACCCAAGCAAAAGAAAGAAAGAAAGAAAGAAAGAAAGAAAGAAAGAAAGAAAGAAAAAAGAAAGACGAAGAAAAAAAGAAGAAGAAAGAAGAAATATATATATATATATATATATATAATATATATATATATATATATATATATATATATATAATATATATATATATATATATATATATATATTACAGAAGGCTGTGGTGTTCATCTCAAATCTAATAAGTCCTAGGGAATCTAAGTTTATCAAAGTCCTTGAAAAAATTGTAGATCCACCTAACTGTTCTTGTAAGAATTACCTAGTAAGAATATCAAAACAGGGCACACATAGTATAATGGGAAAGTAAAAGAAAGAAATTCAAATCTTTAAGAAAAGCATCAAGAATTAGGGAAATAATCCACACTGTGCCACTAAAACATCTTCGACCACTTACCGTTCCGCGGCGAAGAGCTAGCTGTACGTCTTCCAAGTTGGCTACCGGGATCCAGCACTCGGCGATCAAGCCATTCTGAATGACATCCAGGTTGAACATATTGAGGGTGTGGTAAATGCTCTTGATCTTCCACACTTTCATCATCCACGCACGTATGTTGCGCGCGGCAGACACCAACACGCGGTGACGGTGGTCTTGGGTCTGACTCAGTACCTGGGATGCAGAACATGATTGATGTGAGAAAAGCATCATGTAGAACAAAGCAACAAACTAGCAAAAAAGGAAAATAATAAATACATTAATAATTATCAAAACAAAAGTGAGAGAGAGAGAGAGAATTGACCTACAGTGCTAAGGTCATCTAGACGTGTCTTCACTCCCATGGCCATTTCACGTCGGTCAGCTGGCGCCTCGGGGCACGGGTACATCGTAGCACGGAAACCCTCACAGATCTTCTTGACTCTCATCTTCAGCTGATCCCCTTGGAAGAAGATGATGAATACAGACTTGTACACCTGCTCGCCCTGTGCGAAGAAAACAATTGGTCTTTTAACCTTATGGGACTTCATCAATCACCCATTTTCAACCCTGGGTTACATTTTGTCCTGAAACCACGCTAAGTTTACGTAAACTCTGACAAACTTACTGTAGCTGGGTCCTCGAGAGGGTCGTTGATCTCGGCCTGCCTCAGGAACACGTTGCCTCGGCAAGCACGCCACAGCATCCTCTCAAAGGCGGGGATCCTCTCGCGCAGGATCACACCAGCCACAAAACTACAAATGGTAGAGTTTCCTTGTTTACAGCAATATTTTCAAAATGCAATGATAAGTTGTCACTTATTTAAGCTCTCTTCAAATTGCCAATACACACATAAGCAGAAATGACTAGAAAAATCATGATTATGCCATTTATGGAATGTGATTTTGCTCAACGGAAATTTTTACCTCATGAACACATTCAAATCTCTTTCATATATTTCTTATCTATATTTAAAGATTGTGTGCATTAGGTTATTTGATATACTCCATAATTAAACCTACAATAATATATTTTTTAAATCTATTCAAGCTTAACATTCTTTATCCGTAAATGCACATAATGCATTTATTTTACTAAACCATGAATTTTGTAATTTACTGCATATTTATATCATTCATAATAGCTTTTCATCTTTTTATCTTATTTGAATACCCTACTTTAATGCAGACATGTATCACAAGATAACACTTAAATTCCTTAAAAATAATACTTTATCGGATAAAGCAGATTTACTTCTGATAGTTAAACTAAATCTGATAACACACACACATATGTGCACATGTACAGATCTGCATTCACATACATACATAAATCCATCCATCCACTCATAACACACATGCACACATTCACACTCTGTCTATAAACACATCCATGCAAACATGTAGGAGCATGTCTCCTAACCATAAACAGGCAAACACAACCTGCCATAAATTCACAAACTGATTTCCTTTTAAATTCAGATGGTCACCTCTTCAATTGTTCCAACAACTTGTTCATCTATTATTCCTTGAATCTTTCATTTAATTACCCATCTAGTGTTATTACTTTATTCATCATGCAATCAACAGCAGCCACTATAAAACTGATCAAAGGTTGACATAACCAAAATGCACTCGATTAATTTTAGGGAAAAATCACATCATCTAAAATGCACTCAACCATTTTGGAAAGATGATCACATAATCTACCACATTACAAATCACCAGCATGATAATATGATAAATATTCTAGGCATATCAATCTTATAAAGAGGGCACTCACCTTAGCACACAAAGAAAAATTTCTGAATAACAAATCAGGAAGTAAAGATGTTATTCCTAGCTGTCTGACAACTGATATCTTAACCCTATCTTCTCAAATAAATGACAATATGGATAATTAATTAATATTCTATATTCCACTTTTAAACAAAAGTTTATTGATACATGCCATAGAATAATGTGAAAACTAATATCCTTAAATGAAAGGAGATTTGAAAGTGATCTGAGAATGATGAATTACAGTAATACTATTGCCCCAAAACATCAATTTCCCACTTGTGGTGAAAATGACTTCACGGAGTCTTCAAAACTTTCATTACAACACTGACCAACAGCACACACATGAACCAAAAAGTAGTAGTCCTTTCTGAAGAACATTTCCACACAGCAATGCAAATGAAAACACACGGTGACTACTTGCCACAACTCCAATGACCATGCAGTAATACATACCCAAGTTGTATAGGACCTTTAGAGTCTTCAGGAAGCAGATTCTGAGTGAGACTTGTCTGACCTCCAGACTCCAGGCTTCCCTCTCGCTGTTTGATCAACAATGATCATTACCAGGAGGGAGGATCAAACAACCCAGCATAAATTGAAGACCCGTGAGCCATCCACGGAAGGTTCCGACAAGGGTAGATTGTGAGCCAAGATTGAGGAGGAAACAATATTTCTGAATTATATCAATCACACAACTCTCTGCATAGTTACATGATAAAATAAAACACAGTTGAACATTTCACTGGAAAGACATGGGCTTTTTTTCTTTTCTTCTTTTTTGCCAAATTCACAGAAAATTAGTGCAAACTTGTCCTGGTTGTCCTATGAAGTCCAAACTCGCTAGAACCCAGACTATCACCCATCCAGTTGTTTCCACTTCCCTACTCCTCAATGCTAATCTAACAAAGTAGAGGCTAAACATCCTGTTCAGAAAAAAATTGCATTACACAGCATTTTTGAAGGAGACATTTAGAGGTAAAAGCTGGAAGATGAGGGGTTAAGAGGGTGGCAGTGCTCTAAGCAGAATCTACTAGGTGTGTCATGCAGTGTGCAGTTAATCATTACCCATCTTGTTGTACAAAGAAGCTGTAATCCATAATCCAGGGCTGCTAGTCTTTCAGAGTTCTTACCTTTGGGGGAATTAAGGACTCTCATCATTTACATCTAAGCTAATCTTGGAACATTTACTGGCGTCACTTTCATTCTTTATCTATATTGTGCAAGATACTACTCTTGGTTGGGGTCGTGAATGACGGATGATTGACGGAAATTTTCACCCCTAACTACAACCACGTACTCTGAGATGGGAGAAGACAGACTAACTCCTTGCAAGTGGCGCATTATACTCACACTAACGCAGGCACCGGCGATAATGTCAATCGTTTTAAGACTTGCCCCATCACATTCCATTGCTCAGAAACCCTCTTTCCTACAGGCATTAATCAGGTTGGGAAATAGCATATATCATCTTCCATCTCTTTGAGAGCTAGAGAACATGCAAGCATACACTTTAAAACAATTTTCCTAAATTTGTGCTGGATGTAAAAGAAACTCCAAAAGTGTGCACCTAATACAAAAATACTTTCTATCACTAATTCATTAAATCTTCTGGGAAATATAATGTAAAAAAGTGCTATTCCTAATGATTTTGAGAACTCTAGTCTTCTATCTACTTCAAAATATCTGAAGTGATATGTCACTAAAATTATAAATCATCAAATATTAAAAGAAAAATATGTCAAATATTTAAAGTAAACTTTAAACCCTACAATTCAATAAAAATCAGAAAAGCCCATGCATCTTCAGAACAAAATTTCTCCATAAAATTGGTGCAAAATGTAGTCAAACTCTACCCTTGTCGTCCTGGCAGTAAGCTTCCAACATAATATTGAGAACTCAAATAAATGAATAAAAATAATAAAAATAACTCTACTAAATGTTCAGCATCTATATGCATGAACATCCGACATGACACAAGCAAACATGAGAATGACAATGACAAGGAAGAAGCTGCACTTACCTTCCTTTATGCCTCAAGCACTGATAACTGTCCATTACTTATCATTGCCCTGAGCAGATCCTAGGCCCACAATGTACCTATAATTTACTGAGCGTCTTTTTCTCTGAACTTCAGGCAGCCATGTGAAATACTTTCTTTCTAGCTCTCCCTCCATGCATTGAAACAAAATAAAGTCGCACGAGGAAATGCTAGGCAGAGAAGAACGTTTAAAATCTACATCGAGTCGCTATTGAGAGAGGCACAGTGGGGCCCAAAACCATCCCAGAGCAATCAGTTCCTTCCCGGAAAGAAGTGACCATTCTTAGACCATGAAAAAAAAAGGGCTATTTAGTCTACTTGAAGATCCAGGCACGGCCAGACACATCTCACTAAAACGCCCACTCTCACCAAAATTCAATCAGTCCAAGGAGGTAGAGAAAATAGGAAAGAAATAAAAAAAAATCAAGAGAAAAAAAAGAGAATGCATATATATATAAATATATATATAGGATAAAGCAAGAGCATATTAGTTACCCAATATGTTTGAGTTGGTGGAGCGACGTGTCGGTCAGCAGGTTAACACGCTCATCATCGTCAAAATAGACATCTTGGTCGTAAGGTAGATTTGGGGGGTACATGGCCTGTGGTAATGGTGGTGGTTTGGGGACACCAGTGTCCACATTAGAATGACAGTTGGTGAGGCTTTACATTCTTATTTGATAAACTGTAATATCTACTTTGAACAAAAAAGGTAGGATTGAAATCAGAAATATTAATATGAAGGCCTTACAACATGTACACAGACAGCTGTTGACACAGAAATAATTATAAGTACAAAATTATTACAGTTAATATCAACTAAACATTCAAAATATATAAATAGAAAAAATATTCACAAGGGTTTAGGCTTGAGCATGGTTCTCTATGGGGGAAATTCACCACGCATGCACTCAATGCACAAGCAAACGATGCAACATTGCAGCATGCAAGCAAAATTGCAAAATATCAAAACAAACAAAAAATCAATAAAAAATAGAAGAATGAAGAATCAAACAATACTAATCAACAATATAATGAAAATGATGACTGATAATGATAATTATAATGATGAATGCAAACATTTAGACTATGATGCTGCTGATGATGATGATGACTAAAAATTCACAATAAGCAATAGAAAAATAAGAAAATAATGATGATTATGATAATGAGAATGAACTTAAATAATAATAATCATATTAGAAAAAAAAATTATTGATACTAATAATCATAATCATAATAATAACAAAATTATAATAACCATAACAACAACTATAATCATAATAATCATAACAATCATGATAATAAAATTATTTAAAAAAAAAAAATAATAAAAGCAACTACAACAAAAAAATAATAATAATAACAATAAACAATACTAACAATAACAATAAAAACAATAATTATAAGAAAAAGAAAAAGAAAAAAACATTAACAAAACAAGTGTTTAAAACACAAAATAAGACCATAAATTTACAACACAAGACAGAGCAGAAGACAACAAAAAGGCATACCCATAGATGCCAAAATCAGATAAGATTCCAATGATCATTGGTTAGATCTATATAAAACATGGGAATGCATACCCTGGCAAAACATCTATTACAACATCTATGTGAAAAATAGAACTAAGGTTGTGTATTTGGTTTGCTAATCCTACATTCTATTTCTTTTTTTCTCTCTCTTTTTTTTGTCTAATCCCCTATTCTAATTTTTTTTTTTTTTAATGACTATAATAAAATAAACACATTAATTACTTAGTTCCATGACTTGCGGATCTAAAGGAAGAAAATGTAAGGAACAATTACATAGGAGGCATGAGCTTGCATATGATCGAAATTTAACCGAGACTTACCAAACGTCTTGCAACAAAGGTCCCAAAAATTGCAAAGCCTATATGAGAAAATTACACCTACCACAGCTCCATTAACAGTGTTACAATACCACCAGTTGGGAATGTGTTAAATAACTGCTACACTAGCTAGTCAATTTTACACTTTATAAAAAAAGTAATCAAACACATATTTAATCTAAGAAAAAAATATATAAATGGTAATGATATATACTAGATATGTTTGCAATAACTATAGTGTAAACACACATATAAGTCACTACAAAATCCCACATCAACCAAAAACCTTTATTTCTATCTTTATTTGTTTGCTTTAGCTCTATGCTTTCATGGTCATGAGAGCTTATATAACACAGGACAAGTTTGCACACACCCACACATAGGAGTTATAGGTCGCTGTTTCTTTTCACCTTTGTTTCATGATTGGCAATGGAGTTCAACTAAGCACAATACAATACAGTGCTAAAATCTCAAACATATTATATAATATACCAGATAAGATGGCTTCCTTGTTCTGTTCAGTACAGGCTTATAATACAGCTTATAATAGAAATTTACTGCTCCAATTGTTTCTAATCATCAGATTTTAACGTAAATTATTTGATGGATAGAAAATGCCCTTTTCTGTCTGAGAGGTCTGCTGCAAACATTGCATTGATCAGGTACAAACTGGAGAAATCTTTGCCTCTTACCTCGAGGGCCCAGAAAATGAGGTGTATATATAAAAGATGATAAATTTCCTTTTTTTCTGTCCTAAAGATCTGGAGTGAAGGTTTCTCCAGTTCTTGCCTGCTCACAATAACTTTTTTTTTCACAAGACCTTGAAGGACCAGAAAATAATCTAATCTTAAATAAGGGGTTATTCATAATTTTGTATAATCAGTTTTTATTTTTTATTTTTATTTTTTTTTTTTTTTTTTTGAGACATTCCAGTTAATTTAATTCTTTAAAAAAAATCTTCAAAAAGAGCTAAGCAAAATCAACTTTCTGAGCAACCACAAAAAAAAGACATTTAATTATCTTTATAAAGAGAAACTATTTAGTATAGATTCTTTATATGCACAGACAAGCACAGGAGGAAGAAATCAAAATTTGACATTAATAAGAACAACTAAAGCCATCTTGTAGAAAAGGTATTACATCAATCAGTATCAAAGTATATATAAAAAAAAACTAATATTAAGGACAGTTCTCAAACTTCCATCTGGTATCAGAAAAAAATAGTAAATAAGAAATGTTCAAGTTCCAAAAATATCTTAACCACATGGACAGAAAGAATAATAATGTAAAAAAAAAAAAGCATTATAAATATGACTTCAATCACTTACATAAAAGATCTTTGTGTGTCTTCTATGTAATCTCATCCTCTCTCTCATTATTATATCTTTTTTTGTCCAAGTGGCTTTCCAATTGCTAAGAAAAGAAATATCTAAGTAAGTATGACTCATCTTCAACAACAAGAAAAAAAAGACATTAAAATAATCATTAACCAAGATCACACCTCAAGCAAAGTGATAGCCATCACACAACCCACTGACTATTGACTTTTACAGCAACTACAGTTTACTCAAGAACCAATCCGAAATTACAGCCACACTGCAATAATAAAAAGCTCAACACCCCATATTTGTTAGCAAAAAGAAATATTCTTACGAGCAATCATAAAGTAATTTACTTTATCATCTTAAGGTAAATATTGCTGACAGCATCAGTCCCTCTAAAGCACTTACAAAACAGGAAACCAACCTAGCAGATAAACACAACACACAAAAAACAGAAGTATAATTGTTTACAACATACCTCATCAAAGAAAACCTGGGTCTTCTTCAGGATGTGCTTCAGTTCCGTCAACTCTAAGTAATTCCTTTTGAGTGCTTCGGCATTGCTGTTCACTTCCTTCAGCTCATTCTCAAGTTTCTCAAATGTTGCCTGTCAATGAATGAAATCTGTTACTTCCACTTGTCAGACAAGTAAATAAAACTCTGACTTTGGAGAACAAGTTTTCTTATTAACTCTTATCACCAAAAATTGTGGGTAATGCTTCGAAACTTAACCCATTAATACCACAAGTGGTAGTAGGACCAGCCACTGGGAAGGAGATATTTTGTCATGGCTATCCTCCTGGCCGGCGCACCAGGTGATCAGGCACATAGCGCTTGGCCGCAGCCAGTGCAGGAGAATAGCCTGAGGCGTTTTGACCATTTGGAGTCGAAACAGCCCCATCGGCAACAGGCGAAAAAACAATACTAACTATGACACATTCTGGTTAGCTGTTGATGACAATCTAACTTGGCACAGAAACACAAGCTTTCAAGCTTTTAAAATAAATTGAAATATTTTCAGCCTTCCCTTTTAGTAAGACATGGTATCGTAAGAGCCTCCAAAAATCCCAAACAAAAAATTCCCAAACAGGAAACTCTAACTGTAATACTTGGCCCCAATATTCAACCCTCAACTCCTTCCCCAAAATCCTCACCTCTAAATCAATCATTTCCCTGGGCATGGGAGCCTCAGGATTCTCCCCAGTATCCAGCACTGGGATCCCATCCTTGCGGATCTCCCTCTCCAAATAGCGGAGCTTCCTCTCCATCTCATCGCAGCGGCGGACTTCGTTCACAAACTTACGTTGGAATGCATTCACATCGGGATTGAGCTGAAAGAGAATATTTCATTAGTGCTATTTCTTTTTTTTTGGGGGGGGAGGGGATTTAGCATTATCTGGTGATGAAGCACAAAACAATTTAGGGAAAATAATAGTTTTAATACTATTTGCATGCTTTAACAATATCACCCATTACATCAACTTACATCTCTGAATTGCACAAGTCCGAGCTCTCCAAGCTCAGACACGCAGGTGTATGCCGACTCACTCTGAAGGAAGAGCTGGCATAGTGCCATCTCCTCACTGCGAAACAACGACCCCATGGCTATCTTGATGTTATTCTAATGGCCAAACATCAACATCTGTTGGGAGCAAAAAAGATTCAGATAAATTGCTTCACATTTCTGAGGACCTCTATTCTTAAAGCAATAAGATCTCCTTAGGCTTACCTTGACTAAAGTAATCATAAAATAAAGTAATGGAAATCATAATAATTCCCAAAAAAATTAACTAACTTTACATCCTAGAATAAAAAGGACCCCATGGAGAATGAACTTGTATCACATCCTATTGACATCCATAACTGTGCTCCTACCAATGCAATGGATTTTACTTCCCACCCCCTTTCTCCCACTCAACTCAGACAAACCCCCTGCTGCTGTATCTTCCTCGAGATACACTTTCCCGCTCTATAAAAGTGATGGCGATGATGAAGGGTGTGGGACTGGGTGTGGGAGTGGGACTGGGTGTGGGAGTGGGTGTGGGAGTGGGTGTGGGAGTGGGTGTGGGAGTGGGTGTGGGAGTGGGTGTGGGTGTGGGTGTGGGTGTGGGTGTGGGTGTGGGAGTGGGAGTGGGAGTGGGAGTGGGAGTGGGAGTGGGAGTGGGAGTGGGAGTGGGAGTGGGAGCGGGAGCGGGCACGTGCACGGGCGTGGGTGTGAGTGTGGATGTGAAAGTAAGTATCCCAGACAGACAGTAGGCCTACATGGGTTGGGTCCTAACTATTGCATAAAATAAATAACCCTATTTGCTGTTTATCACAAATCCAAAAAATATATCCATGCTGCTATTTGGTTACTTTTTCATGTATGATAACTATGGCTTTCACAGACAAGATTCACAAATACTAATGCATCACGAGGTGACTAGTGAGAATCAATGTACATTTCTGTCACAATTTCTTACTTTTCACATTTGCAACCCACCCAAAAATAACTTTAGGGTAAATAATAGGCTTGGGAGGTCCATGGGAAATACTGGGTTTTGGGGAGAGGGAACACATCATATATGTGGTTGATTTCAACCTAATGTATCAAATAATTATAAATGAAATGAGTGGTTTTAATACAAGTTAAATGTAAGTCAAAGTAATCCATCAATGGAGCTTGATAAAGTGATTCACAGTAATTATGAAAAAAAAAAAATTATCTAAAATATTTAACTGACACTATCCAATCCATCAACATGATTCATCATATTTCAACAATCTTCTTAAAGTATAGTTACATTATATTCCCAGTTGCATGTTATTTAGAATAAAAAATACATTCATAGAGGTGTTTCTGCTGGACAGGACGAGAGCACGGGACCAAACGATAAACGGCAATCTACGCCTCCTTTGAGCCTCCTTACACATACCTTATTATGCAACAATACATAAGTTTCAACTCGGAATCTTCCAAATAAGTTACTGGCTTATAACCTTGCCCATTCTCGGAATTCATCAAACGTTTTTACCTTTAACGCAATTTCAGATTCATTGATTTTTTTTGCCTATTAATTTCTGGCTATCCCCCACGCCCCTCCAACCAAGGATGCTAAAAAAGCACAAATAACCCCTTAAATATTGTCTCTTATCTCTCCATCTGTACCAATTGTACCATAACCAATTCATAACTGTTCTTCTTCACTTTGTATGGACACTTTCCTTATCAAAGCCACCACACCTTCCTACAGGAAATCAATACGTGTGAACATATCCCTTTTTCTCCCCCTGAAATCCTTCACACTTCAGCAATACATCCAACAACACTAACCATCCTTAACAAGCAACCTCTGCAACCAAAAGGAAGAGCCTGAAGGTTATGAAAAATAGGAAAGTTCCCTACTTCCACACTGCACCTACCATAAGCGCAGCAGAAACCACACAAGATGCTCTTCTTGAACTCGTGACTAAGACAATCACGAGTCTGCTGTAACTAGCACGCCCTGTCACCTCTGCGGGCGTTAATCCCTCGGTCCATAACGTGACTTTGCATTCGTGGCTGGAGAATAATGTCTTTCTAGCAGACACCGCCGCCCCGAGGAAAAAAACAAGAAAAACAACAGGCTCTTCCCCCTTCAAAAACGTATTTCGACTTGTTTTTCCATCACTAACTGTGTAGATTCCCTTATAATGAATTATTACGAGCGTGCACCGTGACGGGGATTCAATGCAACGTGAAATAAAAAGGGAAAGACGTAGGTTGGAGGTGCAAGGGCGGGGATAAGAGGAGGAGAGAGCTACTCACCCGCTCGCCATGACGACTCCTCGGCTACAATCGATGGCGAGTTGACACTGGTGACGTCAAGGCGCAAGCGGACTACGGACCTATTCTTTATCCAACTCTTATTTCAT
>NW_028234418.1:27382074-27384574 GCF_977035675.1 Penaeus japonicus
AAGTGAGGTCATGTAGACGGTTACCGCTGTGGGAAACATTGGGTCATGATGACCATTTAAAAGGCTGGGAACTTTTGAGGCATTGAGAGAGAGGGGAAAGAAATGGGTAAGGGGGGGGGAGGCTGTGGCAAAGGAGGAGGAGGAGGGTGGGGGGGGGGGGGGGTTACGAGGGAAACAGGCAATTAACAGACGGGCTTGAGATGAGAAGAACGTTGGTTAAAGAGAGAACAGAAGAAGATCAGGAAATCAAGCAAATGCGTTTGCTGAGGTCTTCTGTGTTCTTTGTCTTACGTGTTTTTTATAGCTATACATGTTTGCAATTTTGATAACGCACGCGTGTGTTCATTAACATAGGCACACACACACACACACACACACACACACACACACACACACACACACACACACACACACACATATATATATATATATATATATATATATATATATATATATATATATATATATAGATATATATATATATATATATATATATATATATATATATATATATATATATATATGTTGTGTGTGTGTGTGTGTGTGTATGTATGTATATATATATATATATATATATATATATATATATAAATATATATATATATATATATATATATATATATATATATATATATATATCCTTCGATATATCTACACATACACATATATAAGCAGACTCAGCAAACTATAGAAAATATGTATTTCAAATTTTACATGTGAATCTTAAACTAAACTTTCATTTCTTTCTTTATTATGTTTCATTTGAATTATATAAAGTGCAATTTTCACTCAACAAATTAATATCTTCATTACTTCCCTGTCTCATTTTCCCCTCATCATTCACTGACTTGTCACCTTTCTTTAAATTCCCCTAATTATCATTTCCTGCCATATCCTTTATTCGGGTCTTCCATTATTCCCATATTCTAATCTTCCCGCGTCTCTTTTCCTCTCCCCCTTTCCCATCCATCACTTTATCAGCCTTCCCGCCATGTTCGCCACCTCTTTATTTCCGGCTGGAGTTAAAGGTCCTCCATCACCGATAAGTGATCGATTCGCGTGACCCAGCCTGACCTGTGATGAACACTTGATTACTGGGCAATTACACATCCTCTAGACACCGCAAGGGAATGTGCTACTTGGTCTATTTCGAAGCATCCGCGTAATTATAGAAGAAAAATTGTTGACCGTTATATCAGGGTGAGGTTAAAATATGATCTGTGTCCGGTGTGGCGTGTGACTCGGCTGGGAGAGTGTCTGGCACCAATGTCGAGAGGGCGGGGAGATCACCGAGAACGTGTTGGCAACAGTGGTGGGAAAATTAATTACGACTTGATTACGACTTGATTCGTGCAATTAATTTCTTGATTTCATCCAATGAGTAATCGCAATAACTTTCCGGGGGCGCAAATACTTCACAACATGTGAATGATGATAAAGCTATATGATGATGATGATTATGGAGATAATGATGATATTAGTGATAATGATATGACTGAATGGCCATGCACACCGATTCCTCCATGCAAAGGAAATCACATGCACAATCTCAGCTGCTCGATAAGTGCAGCCGAGTTTGCATAATAGGTCATCAGCATAGATAACCAATACATGTTCTGTTAATTATATGATTCAGTTCATCAACAAATACACAAAACAGAAGAGGTCCAGTGAGCGAGCCTTGCCTTAAACCATTCGATAAGAAATATAAATATATTCATATTCCTCCCCATCGTACACGTCCCTGTTGCTTTGTACGGAACGGCTGATACATGAATATTAAATATATAGGGATATCTGTTTCAGTCGGTTATTGAATGCCAGCCTGTAGTCCACTCTATCATATGTTCATTTTGTCAATAAAACAGATGCATAGTGTTTAGATTCATATAATAATCAGTAACTTCCTTGATAGCAAATAAACTCAGCTGTCTTGAAAAAAAGGATCATTCTATTCAGTGAAGTAATGCAGAATCAAAAACCTTAGCAGTATTGTGTCCAGAGGAAACGGGTTCAGTAGTTGCAGCAGTCACAAAAGGACATCAGCAGGTGCATATCTGTCTAAAATATCATCTAAACCTCCCGACTTATTGACATAGGGTTGTACACTACTAAAAGGTGTCTCGTCCATACATATAAGATAAGTATTTTCATGCTCTCCACCCAACACCGAATCCAACACTCGCCTAACCTTACTCAACCAAACTTCGGCTCCAATACTGTAGATTCACCGACCGCATTTATCAACCCGCAGCGTATTGGCACGGATGTAACGCCATAGGAACTCTCCGCCGTGTTACGTAGTTTGGTCTTGTTTTTGGCGGATATTTTTTCGGCACGCATCCTGTCTCCTCCTCTGTGTAATCCCCTCGCAGGTGAGCGGACCAACTCGGGATTATGTAATGCCTCCTTGTGACAGAACCGAAGACACACCTTTTGCACAGCGGAGTATTGTATTGCTCAAACAATCCCAGTGTGTTGATAATTCATGTTCGTCATT
>NW_028234418.1:27411954-27414454 GCF_977035675.1 Penaeus japonicus
GGAAGGGGAGAAAGAAAGGAGAGAAAGATAGAGGGAGGAAGGGAAGGAGGGGAGAGAAGAAAGAGAGGGGACGGGAGAAAGATAGAGGAAGGAAGGGAAGGAGGGGAGAGAAGAAAGAGAGGGGAGAGGAGAAAGAGAGGGGAGGGGAGAAAGATAGAGGAATGAAGGGAAGGAGGGGCGGGGAGGGGAGAAAGAGAGGGGAGGGGGGAGGGGGGGAAGGGGGGAGGCGCCCTTGTCCTAATGAGGATGATGACGTGATGATGCCAAGGTTGATGAGATAAGGACGTAATGGTAGACCTCTCAAGGTGACTCGCGATGATGTGTGATGGTGATGTGGTGAGTGATGGTGAAATGCTGCGTTTTGTGTATGGCGATTTTTTTTTTTTTTTTTTTTTTTTTTGTATCATTGGGAAAGCGAATTTTTTTTCATAATTTTTTTTGTCGGGACGATTTTCTTTTTTTTTATCAATCTTTGCATAACATTGCAAGTGAATGGACTACTCAGCTATTATTTTTCTTTCATTGGTTTCTTTAACTGCATGTTTAGGGTAATAATACGTGAAGGTAAGTTTTCAGAAATCCAAGTTATAGAACTATTGGCAATTTGCAAATACGTATCTACAATTTAGGTATTACGATGGCAAAAAAATAGATACTCCTAGGATGTGAAATGTGAAATGATAGTAATAATGATAATGATTCCTTAAACAAGAGTTTAAAAAAACAATAGCAATTGTAACCATTACAAGGTCAAGAGGACAAGAATGATATTGGTAAAACTGATAATGACATCTATCATAATCACCATCATCTTTACTATTGCAATCGTCATTATCGTTCTAATCACTAATCACTAATTCCATCAAAAGAAGAATCATTGCAATCACCATCATCGCCTCGACGGTGGCATCAACAGGCTCCGAAGACAAGAAACCTATTACCCACGAAGGGAAAAAAGAGAGCCGAGAGGGGGGAAGGGGGAGGGGGGGAAACAAAGGTCTTTAACCTTGTAGTTAAATCTCCCGAGTGAGTTAAGTGGAGCACCCGGCAGGAGTTCGCATCTCCGACCATCCATCTCTCCTCACAGAACCCGAGACGGTCGCTAAGTGGAGGGACTGGTGTGTGACGTTTACGCTGGGAAAGGGAAGGGACCTTGTCGTGTAGGTTTGTACGTTCGTGTAAGTATGGCCCGTAGTAAAGAACCTGTGGGGTGGGGCGTCGGGAAAATGTGACAAATAAAATAGGTTAAATAAAATAAAATATAAATAGACATTTTCTATTTATATGTCTATGTATGTGTGTGAGATTGATGAATTTTGGCTGATAAAGGGATTTGTGTATGGTATGTGCACACACACACACACACACACACACACACACACACACACACACACACACACACACACACACACACACACACACACACACACACACACACACACACACACACACACACACACGAGCGCGCACATACACATACACACACACAAGCACGCAAGCACACACACACACATGTATAAAGATAGATTAATAAATAAATAGACAGGTAGATAGACATACATACATACAGATAGATGGATGAATAGATAGATATACAGTATATGAATCGATTCATGCAAAGAAAGTGAAAGATCAAAAAAGAAAATAAGGAGCAGCGAAAATAACAAAAAAAAAACTAAATATGAGCTTCGAATAACAAACAAAGGGAAAAGAGAAAGGGAGAATTGCCCCGATTAAAAGAGTTACACGCCCTCTGCTTGCCCATTGCCCCTTGTGGCGAGCCGCCGCCACCGCCCACGAGGCTCCTGGCGAACGAGAGGGTTCTGTGGTCGGGAAACGAGGTGCTCGCTCGACACAATGATAGGAAATGTCTTACCATTTTCTTCTCTCTCTCTCTCTCTCTCTCTCTCTCTCTCTCTCTCTCTCTCTCTCTCTCTCTCTCTCTCTCTCTCTCTCTCTCTCTCTCTCTCTCTCTCTCTCCGTAGCCCTCCTTCTCTCCGTCCTTCCTTTCTTCGTCTCTCTTTTCGATTCCTCCGTCCTTCTCTCCTTTCTCCCTTCGAAGCTCTAGTTCTCTTCCTTTCTTTGCTTTCACTTTCAGCTCGAAGACTCCCTCACTCCCCCTTCGAAGCTCTCTCTCTCTCTCTCTCTCTCTCTCTCTCTCTCTCTCTCTCTCTCTCTCTCTCTCTCTCTCTCTCTCTCTCTCTCTCTCTCTCTCTCTCTCTCCTTTTCTTTTTTTAACTCTCTCTTCCCTTTCTTTCATTTAAAGGGACACGGCTGGTGAAAGTGTTGGAGGTCAATGACCTTCCTTCCCTCCTTCCCTCCACCCTTCAAGTGCTGTCAGAGGAACTTTAAATCTTTCTGACCAACGAGGGGCACTGTCCACAAAGGAGAGTTGCATTATTCTCCTGTCAGAGCAGATGGTGTTCTTACATATAGTACTTACGTGGGGATTTATTGGGCTTTTGACTTTCACTTTTGTCGAGATTTTTTTTTTTTTTTT
>NW_028234418.1:27424454-27429454 GCF_977035675.1 Penaeus japonicus
CATCACACACACACACACACACACACACACACCACACACACATATATAGTATACACATATCACACACACATAGCAACACATGCACACCACGCACACACACACACCAGCACACACAAACACACACTCACAACACACACACCACACACACACACACACACCTCACACACAACACATTTATTTTTACACATATATATATTACTAAAGATATATATATTATATCATATATATATACATATATATATATATAATATCTATATAAATATATATATTATTACATATATATAATATATATATATATATATATTTATATTATAATATATATATATATCATTTTATATAGAGACATCGATAGAGAGAGAGAGAGAGAGAGACGTGAGGAGAGAGAGAGAGGACGAGAGAGGGAGGAACGAGAGGAGAGGACGAGCGGAGCAGATAGGAACGAGAGTGTCGAGGAGAAGGGAGAGAGAGAGAGAGAGTAGAGAGTGAGAGAGAGATGTGCATGTTATGTGCATGTATGTATGCAGGTGTATTTATATATATATATATATATAGTATATATTATATTCGTTTAGAGTCTAGTATAGAGATATATATATATATAGTTATATATATTTATACAATATATATAGATTTTTACATTTGTTAGTTTGTTATTGATTTACGTTATATATATTTATATATATATACTATAGTTAAGCATTTATATATATGGCATGGTGTATCTATATATTTAGGCTTTATATATGATATATGCAAGCGAGAAATATATATTGAGTGACGATTTTATATATACAAAATATAATAATGACATATATATATAGTATTTTCATATACTATATGTTATTTATACAGGTATGTATGTAAGTAAGGTGTATACATATATAATGTATATATACAATATACATAGAAGTAACGGTGTATATATATATGTAAAATATATATACCTAGATATATACATATATATACATATATATATGTATGTATATATGATTTAATATATACATATATATCTATATATGTATATTAGATACATACAATAAATTTATATATGTATACATATATATACATATAGATACATATATCATTTATATACATATATATACATTATACATATGTATGAAGTGCGTTGTGTCCGTGGTGTGTGTTGTTGGGGTTTCAAAAATAAGTTTACTTATACTAAAGAGGGAGAGAGGGGGGGGGAGAGAGAGGCCCCCTCGTGGCGGGGGCGGCCGGCCGGGGGGGGGGGGTGGGTGAGGGAGGGGGGGGGGGGGGGTGGGGGGGGAGAGAGAGAGGGGGGGGGTGGGGGGGGGCGGAGGGGGGGGTGGGGTGGGTAGGTGGGGGCCCCGAGGGGGGGAGGGGATTGTAACCACTGTATTTACATATTTTGTATGGTCTGCTGTAATTGTTATATATATATATATATATATATATATATATATATATATATATATATATATTCTACCACATACACATATATACGTACATATACGTACGCTCGTTGCTTCATCTATCTGTCTACTCCTCTCACGCTAGACATAACAGTGTTGTTTTGTCTTTCCCTTTGCAAGAGCTATGTATTGATGCAACACCCTTCATCACATCCAATTGCCAGCAGAGACAAAGAGAGTCTCCTCTCAGGGAGGAGCAAGAGGGCAAAGTCAACACGTCTCGCTCCTCGAGGAGGAGGAGCAGCACTCAATCCAACGTCCTACTGTTCAAGCTTAGCAATAATACCAAGAAAGCTAGTTCCTGCCGTGTTCCTTCACACCCTAGGCCACTTTACCACTTACAAGCAGTGTCTAAAGCCCGGACCTGTTAAAGAGAGAGAGAGAGAGAGAGAGAGAGAGAGAGAGAGAGAGAGAGGGGAAAGAGGGAAAGAGAGAAAGAGAGGGAGGGAGAGGGAAAGAGATAGAGAGAGAGAGAGAGAGAGGAGAGAGGAGAGAGACGAGGAGACGAGAGAGAGTAGAGAGTGAGAGATGAGAGGGTGAGAGTGACGAGAGAGAGAGAGAGAGAGAGAGAGATGAGGAGAGGAGCAGAGATTTTGTCAGATTAGCTGCGGGGTGTTTACGCGGAAAAGTCAAATTACTAAAACCATGAAGGCACAAGTTTAAAGCTCCCGCCCCCCCTCTCTCTCCTCTCTCTTTCTCTCTCTATTCTCTATCTTCTCACACTCTCTCTCTCTCTCTCTCTCTCTCTCCTTCTCTTTCTCTTTCCCTCTCTCTTCTCTCTCTATCTCTTCTCTCTTTCTCCACTCTCTCTCTCTTTCTTCTCTCTATCTCCTCTCTCTCTCCTCTCTCTCTCTCTCTCTCTCTCTCTCTCTCTCTCTCTCTTTCTCCCTCCCTCTAATATCTTTTTCTCTTAATAAGTTCCCTCAAATTAAATAAACAAAGGCGAAAATATACCATATCCTTAAAACAATAACATCACAAAGAACCTTTTTTTCAAGATTTCAAAACTCTTCAGTATCATAAAACTACCGAACTATGTCATGGCCAATAACTTTTTGGAAAGGATAAGATAACGATGGAGTTCACCTTGTACCGTAGGGTAGCGGACTTTTACGGGTGCATGTATGGTACGAGAGAAAGGGAAAAGCGAAAAAAAATATAGTGAGAGAGAGAGGGAGGGAGGGAGGGAGAGAGAGAGGGGGGGGAGAGGGAGAGGGAGGGGGGAAGGGAGGGAGGGAGAGAGAAAGGGAAAGGGAAAGGGAGAGAGGGAGGGAAAAGGAGAGAGAAAGAGAGAGAGAGGAATAAATATGGGGAGGAGAGAAAGAAAGAGACAGACAGACACATAAACAGACAGACATGTAGGAAAGTAGACAGACAGACAGAGATTATTAGAGGTAAGTAAATAATTGGAATTAATATTATAATTCATTCACATAAGCTAAACAAGATTAGGATGATATTAAAACGTTATCCAAAACCCTTAGATATATATACAGATCACATACGTAAAAAGGGCAGAACATTTACGATAAAGGCATAAATTTCCGATAGATAGAGCGTTTCTTTCCGTATTCATAAAAAAGAGAAGATAGGAGAAGAAATAAATTTTTTGTATGTGCAGCCCACCAGGGGATCGAACCTGGGACACTTCTGCGTTGTAAAGGGACAAGACGTGATCAACCACTACACTATGAGAGCCTTATATAGAACGAAAAAAGGTCTTTGCTATTAGTTTTCTTGTCTTTGGCATCTACTGATCTGTCGATGTGTTGTATTTCATATGTGTGTGAGAATGAATGATGTATGTGACGTGGTTGAGAGAGACAGAGACGAGAGAGAGTGTGAGAGAGAGAGAGAGGAGAGAGGAGAGAGAGACGGAGAGAGAGATGAGAGAGGAGATGTGAGCAGAGGAGGGAATAGAGAGTTAGGGAGAGAGAGAGAGGAGATGGAGAGAGAGAGGAGCGAGAGATGCGAGAGGGGAGGAACAGGAAGAGAGAGGAGAAGGAAGACCGAGAGAGAGAAGAGGAGAGAGGAGAGAGAGAGATTCGAGGAGAGAGCAGAGGAGGAGAGGGAGAGAGGAAGAGAGAGTGGGATGAGAGATCGAAGAGAGGAGGAGAGGGAGTAGGAGAGAGGACGAGGTGGAGAGAGAGAGGAGTGGATGAGAGAGAGAGAGGAGAAGAGAGACACGAGAGAGAGAGAGAGATAATTGGTAGAGATACGGAGACAATAACACAGATAGATAATAAGAATGGACCAGAGAGAGAGAGAGAGAGAGAGAAAGAGAGAGAGAGAGAGAGAGAGAAAATTAAGAAAGAAAGAGGAAAGAACGAGTTCATCCGCCACACTCTCCACGTCGGCTCTCTTCGCTCTCGCTATATCGTCTACGCCTTCTCCGTATTGCCCGCTCTCTGTCTCTCTCTCACCAATTACTCTCTCTCGTCTCCCCCCCCCCTTCACTATACTGACACACATGAGCCAACAAACATACACACATACACATATAAGCACACACACACACACACATCCACATACATACTGTTCCATATTGCTACAATACCCATTTTTTAATATTTTTCTACTATCTTTCGGAAAATAAGATTGTGATAACATAAGGCAACACCAAATACCATATAGGCCTATACGTGTACATTCAATTAAGTATATATATCCTACTCGACGTATCTTCCTTTCAAACATTCCATGACTTACCTTACATAACAGTTTAAAACTCCCTTGATACCATCCACTTCGTCAGGGAACAAAATGCGAAAGATTTTCTTCCCGAAGACCACGCAGACTTGTAAACAACTTTCATGTCAATCCTCGGGCCATTCAGAATTAATTGCGAAAGTCTTCTTATCTCCTGACTTTCGAAGCAAACTGAATGGCTAGAGGTCCGGAATGATTATACTTCTAAAGCCCAACGTTTTTTGTTTTGTTTTTATTTTTTTTTTTTCGTGTTCTGCTGTTCTTTTCGTCTTTGGGTTGGGTTTGAAACTCTCTTGCTCTTTCTCTCTTACTCTTTCTCTTTTTCTTTCTCTTTCTCTTTCTCTCTCTCTCTCTCTCTCTCTCTCTCTCTCTTTCTCTGTTTCTCTCTTTCTCTATCTATCTCTCTACTTACATATCTTTCTATATTTGTATCTTTCTATACATCTCTGTCTCTGTCTCCCTCTCTCTCTCTCTCTCTCTCTCTGTCTGTCTGTCTCTCTCTCTCTTCTTTCTCTCTCTCTCTCTCTCTCTCTCTCTCTCTCTCATTCTCTCTCTCTCTCTCTCTCTCTCTTTCTCTTTCTCTTTCTCTCTCTCTCTCTCTCTCTCTCTCTCTCTCTCTCTCTCTCTCTCTCTCTCTCTTCTCTCTCTCTCTCTCTCTCTTTCTCTCTCTCCTCTTTTCTCTCTCTCTCTCTCTCTTCTCCCTCTCTCTCTCTCTCTCTATCTCTCTTTCTCTCTCTTATCCTCTCCTCCTTTCTCTCTCTCTCTCTCTCTCTCTCTCTCTCTCTCTCTCTCTCTCTCCCCTCTCTCTCTCTCTCTCTCTTCTCTCCCTCCTCACTCCTCTCT
>NW_028234418.1:27446954-27449454 GCF_977035675.1 Penaeus japonicus
ATGGATATAATGATAATGATTATAATAATGATAATAGTGATAATAATAAAGATGATAATGATAATAGTAGTACTGATAATGATAAGGATATTTATGAGAAGGACATTAATGATGTTAATGATAATAGAAATAATGATGATGATAATAACGATAATAATGATAAAGATAATAATAATAGTAATAATAACAACTATAATAATGATAATAATAATGATAATAATAATAATAATAATGATAACAATAATAGCAATAATGATAATGATAATAGTAATAATGATAATGGAAATAATAATAATAATCATTATTATCATGATTATTATCATAATCATGATAATAATTATGAAAATAATAATGATAATAATAACGATAATCATGATGACAATGATAATGATGATAATAATAATAGTACTATTATTATCATCATTCATGATATCATTATTGATATTGATAATAATAATAACAATATTGATAGTAATAATGATAATAATAATGATAATAATAATAATAATAATAATGATAATGATAATAATAATAATAATAATAATAATAATAATAATAATAATAATGAAAATAATAAGAGTGACAAAGATAATGACTTATGATTGTGACAAGAAGAGTAACAATAACGACCAAAATAAAGATGATAATAATAATAACAAAAGTAATACCAACAAAAATAACGATAATGATGATAATAATATTGATAATGATAATAATAATAATAATAATGATAATAATAATAACAACAACAAAAACAACAACAATAATGACAATGATAATAACAACAACAACAACAAAAACAACAATAATAATAATGATAATAATAACAACAACAACAAAACAACAACAACAACAATAATAATAATGATAATAATAATAATAATAATAATAACAACAACAACAATAATAATAATAATAAAGATAATACTAAAAGCGAACATACAACCACACATAAGCGACCGAAGCCACACAGGACATTAACGCCTCTTTAAACGGTACATTAACCGATTCTCATTGTAACTCCCGGCCAGATATTGATTATTAACCGAACACCTCCGTTGGCCCGAGCGCTTCTTGAAAACCGGACGTCTGGATGGAAAAAAATTATTGATTTGTAACCGAACGCGGAATCGGCAACCTGGTTTAACTTATATTCATTTTTCTTTCTGTGTTAGATAGATGTTGTTGTTTTTGTTTTGTTGTTATGTTGTTGTTCATAGGGGTGCTGTTTTATTGTTGGGTTTGTATTTGTTTATTTGGAAATAGGAGGTCGCCATTCTGATTAATGTCTGACTGAAAGGTGGTTCCGTTCGGAGAGCAGACAGCTGCAAGCCGACCTTGGGAATATGGGAAGTGGCTAACAACGCTCTACTTTCTTGTTTGCGGTACTATTACCTCGCGGTTTTTCTCTTTCTCTCACCACTACTCTTTTTCTTTCTATCTGTCTCTCTTTCTCTTTCTCGCTCTCTCTCTCTCTCTCTCTCTCTCTCTCTCTCTCTCTCTCTCTCTCTCTCTCTCTCTCTCTCTCTCTCTCTCTCTCTCTCTCTCTCTCTCTCTCTCTCTCTCTCTCTCTCTCTCTCTCTCTCTCTCTCTCTCTCTCTCTTTCTCTCTTTCAATCTCTCTCTACCCTCTGATATATCTCCTTCGTCTTGTATAACGCTGTCTGAATATGATGTTATATGCTTACAAACAAAAGCCAGATAGATCATTCGAACCATTCGTGATCATTAAACCAGACTCGACCAGAATATCTTTTCCTTTCTTTCTTAATCATCGCTAGAGAGCACATGGATTCCCCGCCCATTTCCATAACAAAAGCTTACCGTTCTATCTTCAAAAGCAAGCGTATGCTGTAGTCTGATTCTTATCTTTGTACCAATCACCTTTTCAGCCGAAGGACGCCGCAACGCCTATGTTATCAAGGCATCTAACGCGCAAAATATTTGGACGCGACTCCAGAGGTGAAAACAGGAGGTGTGCTCGCTAGAACAGCTGTTCCGTCCCCTTCTATCTCTCTCTCTCTCTCTCTCTTTCTCTGTCTCTCCCTCTGTCTCTCTCTTTCTCTCTTTCTCTCTTTCTCTTTCTCTGTCTCTCTCTTTCTCTTTCTCTTTCTCTCTCTCTTTCCCTTTCCTTTTCTCTTTTTCTCTCTTTCTCTTTCTCTCGTTTTTTCCCTTCTCTCTCTCTCTCTCTCTCTCTCTCTCTCTCTCTCTCTCTCTCTCTCTCTCTCTCTCTCTCTCTCTCTCTCTCTCTCTCTCTCTCTCTCTCTCTCTCTCTCTCTCTCTCTCTCCCTCTCTTTCTCCTCACCAGCCTCTAACCTTCCCCTCCCCTCCCTACCACCACCAGCCTACCCCTTCCCCTTCCCCTTCTCTCATCCTCTCTGCCACTTCCAATGTTTCTCTCTCTCCTAGACTCTTCCCAGTCCCCTTTCCCCATCCTTCCCCTCTTCCTTTTACATCCCCTTCCACTAGCCCCCCCCTTCCTTCTTGCTGTCCCCATGCCC
>NW_028234418.1:27471954-27474454 GCF_977035675.1 Penaeus japonicus
AAGAGTTACTATCAGCAATTTCGTGCATATCTGCCATAGCCTGTTTAGTGTTTCTGATATTATCATGGTTGTGTTTGAATTCATAATTTCTTATATCTGTAGAGGCACAACAACAACAAAAAAACGGAAAACGATTGCATTATCAACTCACTATGATCAGCACGTAGCACGTCAATGCAGGAATATGCAAAGCAGTTCAACTAGAAATGTCTTTCATCGCCTGTCTCGCCAAGGGATTCAAGAGAGCATGAGAGAGCATGAAAGAACATGAGAGAGCATGAGAGAGCATGAGGGAGCATGAGAGAGCATGAGAGAGCATGAGAGAGCATGAGAGAGCATGAGAGAGCATGAGAGAGCATGAGAGAGCATGAGAGAGCATGAGAGAGCATGAAAGAGCATGAGAGAGCATGAGGGAGCACGAGAGAGCATAAGGGAGCATGAGAGAACATGAGAGAACATGAAAGAGCACGAGAGAGCATATGGGAGCATGAGAGAACATGAGAGAACATGAAAGAGCACGAGAGAGCATGAGAGATAACAGATTTAAAAGTCCTGAGGGTCAGACCAAGACGCTCGGATCTTAAGGACACCAGACCTTATTAGGAATGAAGGTGTCCAGAGAGATATCTCAGCGTCTCATTCTTGTATTGCTGTTGTTATTGCCTTGCAATGCGAAATCTCAGATGGCGAAGTTTAGTATAGGTCTCAAAGGTAAAATTGTCTATTCTAACATGTTCTCTACTAGGAGACCCTTTCATTAAATGGCAACACAAACAACCTTACGGAACAGAAAACAGAAAGTTATTGTTCCCTTAAGGCATACGCCCACAAAGGTACCAATGCTTAGATTTATAGCCTTTGAAAATTCTGACCTGACATCAACCCTAACTCTGGCTACTTCGATGTCAACATGGCAAGAAATGAGGTCTCGAGAATGACATCACTTCCTTGGCTTTTCTTGTTCGATAATGAAATGATGAAATTTTAAACATTAACACAATGCTATAATATGCTATAACCAAATATAAGAGCATATATATATCCTATTCAGTTAAGCCCTATTTACTCGTCATAATTATAAACATGTACGCATCTTTGCATATACGGATAAATAGATAAATGGATAGACAGACACAATACTGTGTGTGAAATACTGTATGTGTGTGTAATTGTTCTAAATATATATTAGATATAGTGTATATATAATATAAAAAATATATATATATATATACTATATATATATTTATGTTATATATATATATATATACATATATACATATATATATATATATACATATATATATATATATATATATATATATATATATATATATTATATAATATATATATTTATATATATATATTGTATATACATTTATATATATATATTATATATATATATATATATATATATATATATATATATATATATATATAGATATATATATACATATGTATGTGTGTATATGTGTGTGTGTGTGTGTGTGTGTGGTGGTGTGTGTGTGTGTGTGTGTATGTGTGTATCTATGTTGTGTGTGTTTATATATAATATATATAATATATTATATATATATATATATATATATATATATATAAATATATATATATATATATATATATATATATATATATATATATAATATATATATATATATATTTATATATCTATAAATATTGTATATATATATATATGTATAAAATATATAAATTATATATATATATATATATATATATTATATATATATATATATATATATATATTTATATATATATATATTTATATATGTATATATATATGTATATATATATATATATATGTATGTATGTGTGTGTGTTACTGTGTGTATGTGTGTGTGTATAGATATCATACGTCTATGAATATACATCAAATGTGCAAGTGATGATAAGAATCACAATTCCAGTACCGAACACCCTTAATAAAACCGGCAAAGTACAAGACCATTAACAGCAAACCGCAAACGTGGACAAGCACCCCCACCACAACAACAGAAAAGCAAATGAAGCATGAGATCACAGACTTAGCCATTCCGCTGAAACAAACAACTACAAAGCACCGAAGGAGGGAAGAAGGAACAAGGAAAAGGAGAAATCCCCCCAAGATCTCACGAGGCATTTAAAGATTACAGAGGGACCCCAACAGCACCATAACGTAGGCATTTAAACCCAATCACAACGAGGTGGGTTTGACCATTTACTCCGCCTCCCTCACTCCCTACCCCCCCCCTTCTTTGCCCTGACACCCCCTTCCCACCCAGCCCCCCCCCCCCCACTGTTCTCTTTCCCTTCCCTCATCCCCCTTTCCCCTTTTGCACATGTTAGTCCTCTCCCTCCTCCTCCTCCTCCTCCTCCTCCTCCTCCTCCTCCTCCTTCTCTTTATTCCTATAGGATATATTTTTACCCTGTTTCTGAAAGTAATTAATGAAATTAAATAAAATTAAGATGAATTGATTAACTAAATGATATAGTGAGATTCAGTTCT
>NW_028234418.1:27481954-27484454 GCF_977035675.1 Penaeus japonicus
TATATCTATATATATATATATATATATTATATATATATATATATATATATGTATGGATGGATGGATGTATATATATGTATATATATATATATATATATATATATATATATATATATATATATGTGTGTGTGTGTGTGTGTGTGTGTGTGTGTGTGTGTGTGTGTGTGTGTGTGTGTGTGTGTGTGTATGTGTACAATGTATACACACACGCACATATTCATCTATCTCTATTTATACATTCATAAACATACAACATTCATACATACATACATGCATACGTCCACACACACACACACACACACACCAAACACACACACCGACATAACTTACATTTCTTCACCACAAACAACAACAACCAAATACCGCGACACATCCCCTACGGTGTCTCCTGCAAGACAAACCGATCGACTGGTTAAGGGACTCGACAGCAGCCGCCAAAGATATGCTATTGTTGTTGTTGTTGTTTTTTCTCCAAATGACGAACAGGTGATGCAGCGACAATGAAGCCGATACCTGAGATATAATTAAGGGCCAGGTACATGACAGGCGCATGGCTTGAAATCCGATTCATTTCGAGTTTAAAGGTCCTCCTGAGACGGCGAGAGCAGGTGCTGCACGCATGGCTGACCTTCTTCCTTTGAGTTCCTTGTATTTTCCCTTTTCCTGTTGATTTTCCTTTTTTTCTCTCTCTTTTCTGTCGATCCGATCATTTTCTTGTACAGTTATTCTATGCTATGTACAAAGCTGGGTATAGGTGCTGGGTTAAGAAATAAATGCGTAAAGCCATGCAGAATTACAGCAAAATGAAGTCACGTGTGGCTGTATTAACCTCGGCGTAAGGATCCCTCCACCACCTGCCGAGACCCCTAGGAAGTAATCCTTTTCCTGCACTTCCTCCTCCCGCTCTTCCTCCACCTTTTTTCCTTCTTAGCATCTTTCTTTGTCTATCCAACACCTGCCTACACCTGCCTTCTGCCTCCCCCCCCCCACCCCCATCTTCCGCCTTCCGCAGCTGCGGTTTGGCTTCTCCAGGGACGTGATATTTTGCTTTTGTTTTTGCTCGCGGGCCGCAGGTTGCTTGCTAGGGTGCTGGGTCGCTCTGCAGAACATAGAGAGTACATGTTACATATATATTCTATATATGAATATAGAATATATACACACATATATGTATATATGTTTACATACACACACACACACGCACAAACACGCACACACACATATGCACATACACATACACATACACATACACATACACACTCACACATAGGATAAAGCGAATATAAGTAGATGCCTCTACCCCCCCCCCCAACCCCCCATCACCACCACCACGGGAAACAGACTACAGGTGCTTACTTACAAAAGGCGTTACAAACATTCCTTTCATTCCTTTTCACTCTAACTCTTTGTTGACCAGAAGGTGATACGCGGGGTCTGTGTATCGGCATTGCGTTGGTGTATTGTGAGGACGTC
This sequence comes from Penaeus japonicus, assembly GCF_977035675.1. NCBI lineage: Eukaryota > Metazoa > Arthropoda > Malacostraca > Decapoda > Penaeidae > Penaeus > Penaeus japonicus. The sequence goes on from NW_028234418.1 coordinate 27,483,428, forward strand.
AACCACAAGTCACCTACATGTCAGTTGTCAAAGGCTGTTGTGATATCGTCATAAGGAGTATCTTGGGGTATGAGGTTGTGGAGACTAATAGAATTATCTGTTTCTGTTATCGCGTCCTTTTTGCATGGGTAGTTCAATATTTATTAATTCTCAAGCAGATCACAATATTTCATAGCTTTTTTTTAAACTCATTATAATTTTCGAAATTGAGTTGAAAATAATGAACATTTTCGTTAGTCAGAACTAAATATCGTTCACAAATCTCTGGATTCTACCTTTTCTCGTATATTTATTTTAACCCGCTCTACCTCACCTTTAAGAATGGACACTTATTTCATTCCTGTATTATCATAGAAGAATAAGAATGATAATCTTGAGAGGTGATGAAGTGTCAACAGAAGTATACCTGAGAAACGAACCAGAGAAGGGATACCTTGATAGCGAACCGAACCATTTATCTAAAAGTAACAAATTCCAGACGAGTACATAGGCATTCGGAACGTTACACTAGAGTTTCCAGATCAGAATTAATCCATTTTCCTATAATTATGTTCCCAATTATTCTAGAATAATTACAAATCAACAAATAGATTCAATCGTGGAGGGTCGACCATTCCATCCTGGGGTTTAAATGTCCTGTGTTTCCTACTAAGGGCTGCACGTGACACCCTGTTTTCTCTCTGCGGTTTCCCCTTCTTGTGGATATCCTGTGATTTATTGGCGTTGTGTAGTGTTATGTTGGTGTGTTTACAGTTCATAATCGTAACAAAATTGTGACTTGTATGTGAGAATTATTTTTTTTTATTTGTTGGGTGAGTTGATGAAAAAAAGATCACCTTTTTATACTATTATACTCTTTATACTCTTATCCGTCTTCTTGCACTTTTACTTTTCCCTCTCCACCTCTTTCTTATTCTCTCGTCTTTCTTCTCCTCATTTTTTCTTCTCTTTCTCCTCTTTCTTATTCCCTTTCTTTCCAGCCACTCTTTCTCGACGTTCTCCTTCGCGTCCATCCTTTCTTTCAAAC
>NW_028234418.1:27532931-27535431 GCF_977035675.1 Penaeus japonicus
AAGCTTTTTTTTAAATTTAAATATTCACATCGAATCCACATTTAAACCCTTTGATCGCTACATCAATCCCACATACGGGTAATTGCAGTAGACCGAAATCCATCCGCAATTCACCACGATTGTCCGATAACCAAGAGCAAAACAGAGCCGAGGAAATAAAAACAAGGCAGCGGGTTGTGTATTTTGAAGTGGACGGGGGGGACAGGCCACGCTCGTGCGCCCTGTTGCCAAATCTCCACTCACTCGCTGTGCTCTCTTGTACGGTTGAATTGCGTCTCAAATTCCGCGTTTTTGTGTAGGTTTGATATACATTTTTTAGAATATATCATAATATTGGCATTGTTGATTTAGAAGTAATTGTTTACGATAAATGAAAAGTGGGCGGAGGTCGAGGAAGGGCAAGGGGGCATGAGCAAACGGCCTGTTGCTACGCGCGCCAGATTTGACCAGTATCGGAGGCTCGGGTGGTTTAAACCGCACAAGGCTGCAGGCTTTCGCTCAGATTAATGTCTGTTGGGTTCTGGTAAAGCGATTTTAGGGGTGTGGTTCTTAGCACGGCAATGATGTTTATTGTATCTTAGTTTTAAAGCACGGCAGCGAAAGGCATTGTTATATAATTGTATCGGTCACTGGAGATTAATTATATTTTTTTATTTTGTGGTTCTACTGTTCTTAATTTCCGGATAAATATGATACTAAAAATAATATTTTTATTTTAATATAACGAAGCATAATGTAGCAGAATATACATATACATAATATATATATATATATATATAAATATAAATATAGTATAAATATAAATATATATATTATATACAATATATATATATTATATACATTGTATATATTATACATAATATATATTTATTATATATGTATATATACATATACATATAATATATATATGCATATGATTTGCAATACAATACTTTTATTTTATAAAACATGATTTGCATGCCTAAATAGAGACACCCTACTTTTTACATCATAATTAAACGCTGTTTTCTTTTCTTGCAGTGACACAAGCTTCCCTTCGACCATGGACATGAGCATGGATGACTGTTGTTGCAACGACTCCTGTGATGAATGTGAAGATGAGACTGGGCGACCGACCAAAAGACTAGCCATCCATGAAGCAAACGTCTCCAGATACAACCACGAATTCTTAGAGTTATCCCTAATTGGCCAGGGAGAATTTGGCAGTGTGTACAAATGCAGACATCGATTGGATGGCTGTGTCTATGCAATCAAGAAGTCTCTCAAACCAGTGGCAGGATCAGTTAATGGGTAGGTACACTCTCTTTGCGTTTCCAAGTGTGTGTTTGGTGTCGGTAATAAGTCTGGAATGCCAAATGAAAAGAAACTATGGAGATATAGAGATGGCGTGTGACAATGTATTGATTTATCTGTTGTTTTGCAGGAGAATCGCCCTCAACGAAGTATACGCACATGCTGTTCTAGGAAAGCACCCACACGTAGTCCGGTATTACTCTGCTTGGGCGGAGAATGATCACATGATCATACAAAATGAATATTGCAATGGTGGATCTCTTGCTGATATTATCGAAAGCAACAGAAGAACGGGCAGAAAAATTAGTGAACATACGCTGAAGCAGGTCCTCCTTCATTCTGCGAAAGGTCTAAAGTAAGTTATCACTTTATATTATTATTATTGTTTTTGTTGATGTTTGGTATTCAGATATCTATATTGTTTATATTAATTACTCTTTTTTGAACTGCATATTAATGTTCCCTTGTTTTCTTCTTCCAGGTATATCCACTCGTTACAACTGGTCCACATGGACATCAAGCCAGCCAACATATTTGTATCCAGAGAACAGAAGGTGAATCTGCAGGGTGAGGAGTCTGCAGATGATGGCTTTGAAGAGGAGCAGGTAGAAGAGGAGGAGGAAGTCACTTACAAAATCGGTAAGTTTCAGCAGATTGCAGATTCTGAGATTTGCAATATTTTAGATTGTTATATCGTAAAACTCTTTTTATTATTATTATCACTTCAAACAATGACTGAACTTTTCTCTCTCTCTTTCTAGGTGATCTTGGTCATGTTACTTCTGTTATAAATCCAGAAGTGGAGGAGGGTGACTGCAGATATCTTCCCCGGGAAATACTACAGGAAGATTTCTCACAGTTGTCGAAAGCAGACATCTTCGCCCTAGGTTTAACGTTGTATGAAGCAGCAAGAGGACAACCACTACCCCTGAATGGTGATGAGTGGCATGCGATCCGCAACGGGGAACTGCAGCCATTGCCAGGATATTCAATGGAACTTCAGTTGCTACTGAAACAGATGGTTCAGGCTGACCCTGCAGCTCGCCCTTCAGCTGCACAGTTGGTACACCACAATTCCTTCTGCCCACCCACAAACAAATCCAGGGCGGAGCTCAGAAGGGAACTAAATGCTGAAAGACTAAAAAATGAAATTCTCTCTCGTCAGTTGAAGGAAGCAGCAAAGTGCCTCCAAAGTTTAACTCCTAAT
>NW_028234418.1:27547931-27550431 GCF_977035675.1 Penaeus japonicus
AGTGCATGTTGTGCAGTAAATGGTAAATAAGATGAAGCAGGTGGACAGTGAGGTATATGAGAAAGTCTAGTCTAAAGATGTGAAGTGTATTCATGGTAAGGCTGTGAGGAAAGCCTATGGATTGACCACGAAAAGGAAGGGTTCAGGCTTTCTAAAGGCACACTGACAAAGTAATATCCCAGAAGTAACCTACACAGACAGGGCATTCAGAGAATGGGCTGATTGTCAAATTCAGAAATAATAAAATATGTTGTCCTAAGGGATACACATCAAGGTGATGTTTGGACAAGGTACTATTGGTCTTGCCCTGTTTATTTATCTATAAAATCTCAAAAAATATAATTAATAGAAGATATTATGTTAGTCTCTGTTCATTATAGTGGCATGCTGAGGTTAGGATTTATAGCATAATAAAGAGATAAGATGTTCCACTACACACCACAAGATTAGCTCATGTGGGAACTTGTGTGAGATGTAGGAAGTCAGCAAAGCCTGAGCTGCAGCTCGCGCACAAACACTGAAAGTTGTGTCTCGCAATTCATTGGTTAATGAAAATGGGTTGCAACTATACAAGGCAAGATGGCAAGGCAACAATATCTCACAAAAATGGTTGATAGGTGATGTACCTTGTATATTGTCAATTCCTTTTAATTTTTGCTGTCATTTGATTCCATTTCAAGTCTATTTTTCCCCCTATTTTGACTTATCTTTCTTTTACTCCAACTTTGTGTTCATATTGTATCAGTAAGCCTGTCCTTGGGAATGTTTGCATGTTGTTTTCAATTACAGATATGATGACTCTGCCTTTGAAACTGGAGTAAAGAAGATGGTAACTTACTTTGAAAACCATTTCTATGTGCATGGCTCTCTCTACACCAGATTTGTCATGTGTCATGTTATTGCACTGGTCATTGATATTGCTTCTTTTATATACCTTGATTTCTTTATGCAGGTAAGCAAAGTGATGGGTTATTTTGTTACACTTTTATTCTGAACTCATGAAATGAAGTTTTGAATTGTTTCAGTGCTATTTACTATTTTTAATTATTTTTAATTATTTTTAATTATTTATAATTATTTATAATTATTTTTCCATTGTAAGAAAATAAGCTTCTGAAGATAAAGATACTCTTAGACATCATGCGTTCTCTGTATCTTTCCAGGAGAACTTTATTGGACTGGTATACAACTCGTATCCATTTCACCGCAATCCCAGGAACTTCTCTGACAACTTGTACCAGGTGTTTCCTCCATTTGCTTTCTGCTCCATTGACGAATACAACTTGATCAACAATGCAAGAGTCGATGTACTGCATTGCCACTTGTTGCTGATGGAACTTTATGAAAAAGTGTTTGTGGTACTTTGGGTGTTGTTGGCATTTCTGATGTTTCTTGCATCTTTATCTGTGGTTGTGTTGTTATTTATTTCATTGCCTCCATTCAATAGAGTCTTTCTGTTTACATTCACATCATCCAAAAGGATCAGGAAAATTAAAAAGAAGGTACGCTGCATCTTCGGCTACGGCGATTTACACGTGATGCACATGATGAAATGTCATGTGAGCGAGGGACAGTTTGTCACGTTCCTTGCACAGCTGGTAGAGAATTCTCGCTTGAAGTTTGATGGTTTGTTTCCATGCGATAAAGATGGAGTGATGATGGTAAGTGCTGTGGAGGATCCCAACTCCACAACCGTACCGCGGAATCAACCAGAACCCAGGTGCTGTCTGCCTTCTGGGACCCTGCAGCCAGAAGCTATATTAACCCTGCCAAATGATTCTCTCCTGCCAGATCTCCACTGCCAAAGTGGGAATCGTCCTCCAGGCCATACCTCCTCCACTCCAAAACCCAAGACGCGACTCCTCCCCCCCTTTTTCAAGAGTGAAAAACATGCCGACCTTTACCCAATTATTGAGATTTCGCCATGAATAGGCGGATAAAGTGTGTGGAAATCAGATACTTTCCCCAAAGAAAAACGATTTAGAAAAGGATTTTTCCAAATAAAGTGATCTCATAGATTTACACACAATATCATGGTATAGTGCAAATAGTGAATTGGCAAAAATCTATTGCCTGCTTATGCTCAATTAGAGAAAGTTTGACCACTTATTGTGTTGCATACTTTTTGGTTTTGTTTATTCTTTGTTAATTAAATTAATCATGAGTGATTCCATATGAATGGAACATGTAATCTAAGTTGCAGCAATTATTTTATTTTCTACATTGACTTACAGTAGTAGTGTTCATATCGATTTTGTCTGTATAGAAAGTTGTGTTTTTTGAGTTAGGTGAAGGACTAAATCATATACATTTATCTTTAGTTAATTAGGAAAGTCTCATTTCTTTCTTTTTGTAGTCTGCATTTAAGATAAAAATCACAAGATTATATTGTTAATTCTTACTTGTTAGTCATATTTCAGTCTTTGGGACCTTTTCAGAGTTTATACCCTGTTTGGCCTAAGTAATAAGTCTAAGAAGATAAGTCAAGACGAGATATTTG
>NW_028234418.1:27567931-27570431 GCF_977035675.1 Penaeus japonicus
TTATTCCTTGTTTACTCCCTGTTTACTCCTTATTTACTCCCTGTTTACTCCTTGTTAACTCCCTGTTTACTCCAGGAATCATGGTTGTCTCCTCGCTTTAAAAATCACAAAGGAGTCTTTTGAAAATGCTCTGCGCATCCTTGTTCTTCATTGTGGGGGGGGGGGTATCTGATAGGAATTTCGAGAGCTGGTCGTTGCGAAACCTATTTTGCAAGCACAGTCTGTGTCGGGGTTTTGTGAGTTGACATGGCGGTTACGCAAGGGAAAGCAAGGGAGGTTAGTGAACGATGTTAAACGGTGATAAAAATGGATGAAATACTGCTGCTGCTACTAATGTTGTTAGTAATGATGATGGTAATAGTGATAATGATGATAATTACTGCTGTTTTCATCTTCATTTTTATAATTATCATTGTTATTACTCTTATTGTTGTTACTGTTATTATCATCAGCAGCAGAAGCAGCAACAGAACATTATCATTTTAATTCTTTATACTAAAAAACGTCATTGTCATCATTAGTATTTTTCTCTCTAAAAAAACTGTCATTATTCTGCCTTTCTTGTCTCTCTTCAATACACAATTTCATCATGAAAAAACAACAACATATATAGCAATATAATTTTTAAAATGCGTGGTTCGTCTTCATATAATATCAAAACAGTTACTCTCAATCTACCTTTATTCTGTCTCGATTTATCCCCTCTTCTCTCTCTCTCTCTCTCTCTCTCTCTCTCTCTCTCTCTCTCTCTCTCTCCCTCTCTCCCTCTCTCCCTCTCTCCCTCTCTCCCTCTCTCCCTCTCTCCCTCTCTCCCTCTCTCCCTCTCTCTCTCTCCCTCACTCTCTCTTACGCTCCCTCTCTCCCTCCCTTCCTCTCTCCCTCCCTCCCTCTTTTTCCATCCCGCCCTCCCTCCCCTCTTCTCCCCTCCATCCCTCTATCCCTCCCTCCTCACATCCCTCCCTCCTCTCTCCCTCCCTCCCTCCCGCTCTCCCTCCCCCTCGTCTCCCTCGCTACCCATCTCCTCCCTCCCTCCCTCTCTCCCTCCCTCCCTCTCTCCCTCTCTCTCTCTCCCTCTCTCTCCCGTGAAAATGGTCTGTCATATAGGCTTGGCGGTGTACCAACATCCTCTCACAGATATTAAGATATCGCTTTTTCAGGATGTGATGCTGATCATGCTGGTAGGATACGTGTGTGTGTGTGTGTGTGTGTGTGTGTGTGTGTGTGTGTGTGTGTGTGTGTGTGTGTGTGCGTGTGCGTGTGCGTGTGCATGTGCATGTGCGTGTATCCGTGTGCATGTGCATGTGCGTGTGCGTGTGCATGTGCGTATGCGTGTCCGTGTGCGTGTGCATGTGCGTGTGCGTGTGTGTGTGTTTAAAGTGCGTAGGTATGTGCGTGTGGGCATGCGTCTGTCTATATAAATTCCCGTGATTGACGGTAACACAGGATGTTCGCCTCCTCGAACACAATTACAGGGGGATGTTCGCCTCTACAAGACTTATTACACCTTATTTCTTGTTGCATCACGCTCTTTCTGGGAGATTTTCTTTGACCTTGTGATGATAGTATGGACCCAATAGGAGAACAGATAAACACGAATTAATCTTGATCTAATTTATCCAGTGATCCACAACCGTACCATATAGTACGGGAAAATTTACAAAAAATATAAAATTAACAAGAAATTTTGTAATCTTCCATTAGCAAAGCCAATATAGAGATTGTTGTCATTACAGTACTTATTGCTATTCTGCAATGATGCAATGGGTAAGAAAGCGATGGTAAACACAACAAGCAAAAACAAATGAAATGACGATAAAGCAAAAACACAAAAAAAACATCACAGGATGTTGAGAGGAAAGGGTAAAGAGAGAAAAATAGGAAGAGGAAGAAGAGGAGAAGGAAGAAGATCTAGAAGAAGACGAAAAGAGAACACGGGGAAAAAAAAGAAATAAAGATAAAAACAAAACAAGAAGCGAAAGAGCATAGGAGAAAGAGAATAAGAAAGAAATGGATCAAGGAGACCAAGGAAAAAAACAAAAAACAAGGAAGATGAAACACAGTAGACGCAACACTCCTTCCCAGCTCAGCCCCGTCGGCACCATCCACCCTAAACCACCTCTCGGGTCTCATACCAACAACTTTCACACTAACAGCCACTACCGCATCTCTCTCTCTATCTCTATCTCTATCTCTTTCTCTATCTCTATCTCTATCTCTATCTCTATCTCTATCTCTCTCTCTTCTCTTTCTCTTTCTCTTTCTCTTTCTCTTTCTCTTTCTCTTTCTCTTTCTCTTTCTCTATCTCTATCTCTCTCTATCTCTTCCTCTCTTTCTCTATCTCTCTATCTCTCTTTATCTCTCTATCTATCTTTTCTCTCATCTCTATCCCCTCTCTCTCTCTCTCTCTCTCTCTCTCTCTCTCTCTCTCTCTCTCTCTCTCTCTCTCTCTCTCTCTCTCTCTCTCTCTCTCTCTTCTCTCCATTCCCTAGTTTTTACTTCC
>NW_028234418.1:27577931-27587931 GCF_977035675.1 Penaeus japonicus
CTGCTCAACTTGTTTTTCATGAAGTTTTATTGAAAATAGATTATAATTTAGAAGGGTACGAAATAACTACCCTTACAAGATGGTTCAACTTAAACAGTAGCAAAGACAAAACTATCACAGCAATATTTTATTGTGTTAAGAGCTTCTTTGAATCAAAGAAAAGTAAATAAATACAGCAGTACTTACTTTCACATATTCAGCACATACATGAGCCTTAAATTACTGTGAACGGTATTACAAGAATAAAAACGTACCTACCAGAATCCTGTTTTCTAAGAGTTGGGTTCTGACACAAATCAGTCAAACAAAAAAGAATAAGAATAACAATAAAGAGCAGAATAATCTATTTCTTGTAAATCCGTCTCTGCTAATGCGGAGATTAGGTTTAAGAAATTCACTTCTTTCTCTATACTATATATTTCCATAGAACTAAACGCATGACTGCGCACACATCAGATACATGAATTTGGGTAGAATTACAAATCATTCTACCATTGATGTAGTGTACGGTGAAGTACCTGGTACCATCCTGAGAAACCTTCAATTGGTAGGGAGGACATTTACAAATCTCGCCTAAAGAACAAGTAATAAAATAAGTACAGTTACTCTAAAGTAAGGGTGGTACTTGGTTCTCCAACCATTAGGGAAATAATACTTGTGAGGCAATTATGAACTGAAAATGAAAATAATTCTGCCAGTGCCTGACAAAATCAAGTTTTGAGTGAAAACACCTGAATGAAACTTCAAAGAAAGGAATCATGTGTATAACATCTACAAGTATGTACATCTCCAAATTACAGCTGTTGGTATTATCTATACATGATGCATCCAAAACACTCACTTTTAATTTAAAGACCCGATATAAAAAAAAAATAAAAGAAATGGTGACATCAGTTTTCTAGATACAGCTGATTTGACCCATCAGCTGACAAGAAATAAACAAACATTCTTTCCTATTCCTGACAGTGGACTTGTAGGATAAATTTATACATAGAGCACATTATATGATATTACTAAACAAATTTACATCTAGGATTTCCAGCAGCTAAAGATAGGAAACTTAGGGTTTATTCATCAGAATAAAAATCGGAGAGACACGTATATAAAAATCATATAATTATGATAAATATTTCCTAAAACAAATATGCAAATATATATAAAATACATAAAATATAAATAAAATAATCATTACAATAATAGCAAATACATGGTTCTACTAAGGCATCTCTAACTTCAGCTATGAGATTTTATAAAGCTTGTCTATAGTTTCCAATCTATTTCAATTTTCTCTTGGGTTAAGTGGGGGGGAAAAACAACCCAAATTTGACCTTTAATGATAAAAAAAAAAGGCAAAGATTGAATCCTCTAGAGAGAAAAAGGTCTATTACAGCTGTTATTGAAACATGAGCTCCTCCAGTCTATCATTTTTATTCAAAGTATGGTACTTATTCCCACTAGAACTCAACATAGATGCCAGTTCCCATATTGTAAATGTATTATCTTATTCACCATCTTGATTATCATTTCTATACTGAAGATACGATCCTTTTTCTACAGAGATAGAGCCTGAAAGGGCCATTCTAAGAGAAGTGATATGAAAAACTAATGTTTCTCAAAACATATTTAAACCCTAAATAGAATGGCAGCTGTATTCCTCATGCATAACAGAAATGACATGATTAATCGAGTCTAGCACTTGTTGTTTCATCACTAAATATATCTGCTTGAACCAGTTGTTGTTAGATCATTAAGGTGTGAGTTCTAATTCATAATTACTAATAAAGTGAAGAAAAAAAAAAAAAAAAAAAAAAAATTGCCCTTGAGCAATACTTCTTACATGCTGATTGAAAAAGAAAAAGAAAACGTAACTGATATATGTTTATTGGAATTTTGAATGTCATAAATGCCCAGGAGTTTATGCATAGCATTACCCTTCTGTTTTTGGCTTTCATAAAAATCTACATATATATATCTGCTCTTGCATTTATATATACACACACATTTCTGCATGCATACATCCAAGCCAATTCATACAAATAACCTTGTTTTTTTTTTACACGTAATACAAAACAAAAACAAAAAATAAACAAGTTGGTGAACCTTGTTTCTTGTAAAATACAAAGATAGTGACTGGGAAAATTAACAATAACCAGGGGATGTGGCGTCTCATTAACATGGGAATGTTTTGGTCGAAATCTTTCTCACACAATCTTATGTGAAAGTCCGTTCCGAAGTGATGAGTGCAAAAATAAATAAAGTAACCCTTTCTGAGAATACTGTATCCATGAGTCTTTCTTCAATTACTGGCACTTTAGAACCAAAGACTTTATATTACAAGGTATATTTATTTCTAAAAGATTTACAATGTTTCTTTCCTCATGTCACATATGTCATTCATGATAAATACATTTATATAAATAGGATTATAAAAAAAATAATAATAAATAAGATAAAAAAATAGCTGAAAAAGTATTATAATGAAGAAAAAATAAAAAAATCAGATTATTTTACAGCTGATAAACATATTGCAAGAATTTACAAACTTTCCTCCTCCCACCCTAGAGCCTCACATTTCAAGAAAGAAATAAAGAAAGAAATAAAGACTAGAAAGAGAAAGAAATAAGAAAGCATACACTAAAGCAGCAGCAGCAGTTTTACACACAGTCTCAAATCAGCTGTTGGGAATGGCTTTTAGGAAAACATGAAGTCTTAGCTAGGAATGATCACTTTTTGAAAGTCGTTTGAGCTATGACAATGCAGTGCACCATGCATTTCCACTTATCAGTTCTTTGGTTGTTACTTTTGTCATATCACAAACTGTACAACATAAATGTCTCTTTCATCCATAGGGGGAAAAGGCTTTCAGATTTAAACTGAAAGAAATGTTGCTGGCCTCTGTTCACATCAACAGTTCGAGCATCAAAGCCTTCAACGTCATCTTCTTCTCGTAGGGTCTCTTATGATGCACAGATCATCATTCAACTATTTCACACAACCACAAAAAGAAGAGAAACAAAGAAAAAAAAAAATAATAATAATAATTCAAAATAAAATACAGAGAAGCAAAGAATAAGTAAAGGAGAAGACAAGAGCGATCAGAGAAACGATCCTAAGTAAGCCAATCCCAAAGCATGGATACATGTTATTCGCGAAGTGTACCATGTTGCTTTCCAGGAAGAGAACAGAACTGCTGGCTCTCTTCCCATCCAACCCTACAGTGACTTCAGGGAAAGCCCAACTTATTAGGCTACAATGATATTGATGTGTGCATTATACCTGGGGAGTCTACATGTGATTTTAATGCTACTAGATAATCCAGGTAAGGATGGCGGATGACTTGAAAAAGTTTCTCTTCACACTAAATCATGGCGTTCACTGACTGAATGCATAGCCTCGGGTGCACACACACACCTATGGGAACATCATCGGCAGCATCCCATTACGGCAGATCTCTTACTGATGTGCACATTGTACATGCTGTCCTCCCAGGTGTGGGTGGTCGTCATCCTCATCATAGTAATTTCCTTGGGAGCTTCCCGAATTATAATTTTCTTCAAACTCTGTGAGGTTTACTTCCTCTACATCAGCAGGGATGGGAACTGCTGGGGGACGTCCACCTAGGAGGTTTTCTAATTCCTGTAGGTAAAAACAAAAGTAAAAAAATATCAGTATAAAATCAGGAAAAACTGAAATAAAATAAAAATGGCAAAGAGAAAGATGCTTAGAGTACAATAGGCTTAACAAAAGTCTATAACCAGATAAACAAGCACACAAAAAAGAACTCAAAAAATCCACTTTTATGTTACGGCAAAAGATTTGTATAAAGCAGTACAAAATAATATCCAGGATTTTCTGCTAGATAATACTTGGCTTCATCTACATTTCACAGAGACTTCCTGCATGTGATTCTATTCATCACTTACATATAAACATCACCATTTACCTTGAGTTTATTTTCAGCAGCAAAATAATTTTCCGGGAATGCAACATCAAACTTAACATAGAGGTCACCCTTCTCGAATGGGTTCTTGTAAATGGGCATGCCTTCACCAACTACACCTCGCACACATCCTGCAAAATAATTTCAGAGTTAAAAACTGTCTGTCATTCACTTTTTTTTCCCTCAAGCTTTGGTCTATTAAATGTTTGTTTATTCTAACCACTATGTGAATGATCTCGAAAACATTTCTTTGCTGGATTTGTGATCCTCAAAAAATGATAAAGGTTTAGTTTCTAAATCAGATTTATAACTTCCAGGAGAATATTAATTTTGCAACGTTAATAGAGATTCTCTTTTTCAGCAATAGATTGTCTAATTTTTGAATGAATGACCAAATAAATGTTATAACCCTTGCCAATACTAAAAACTATAGAATTTACCTATATCTTGAGTTATACTTGTAAAGCACACATACACCCAAACAGATGAAGATCTAGATTAATTTTCAAAAAGGGGAGAGAAAGATTAAACACTTTGTGTGGCTTGTAACTAACCTGGCTGCAAGACTGAACCAGGAGGCTGTTTAATGAGAAGATTTCGACCATCTAAGTGCCTCACAACCATCGAAAATCCACACAGGGCTTCAGTTAGAGAAACGGTGTGCTTCATTAAGAGATCAGCACCCGCACGCTGGAAAGTCTCATGATGTTTTTCCTGAAATTATGGAAAACAAATAAATACTGATATTGCAGGAAATTACTCAAAAGTCATGATATAAACAAACATATACCAAAACCTTCACATGCAGTTTCACAACAAATCTTGGGTTGGAGACAGACAGACAGACAGACAGACAGACAGACAGACAGAGAGAGGGAGGGAGGGGGAAGGAGAGAGAGAGAGAGAGAGAGAGAGAGAGAGAGAGAGAGAGAGAGAGAGAGAGAGAGAAGAGAAAGAGAGAGAGAGAGAGAGAGAGAGATAAGAAAGAGAGAGAAAAAGAAGAGAAAGAGAGAAGAGAGTGTGAAAGAAAAGAGAGAAAGAGAGAATGAGAGAAAGAGAGAAAGAGAAAGAGAGAAAGAAAGAGAGAAAGAGAAAGAGAGAAAGAGAAAGAGAGAGAAAGAGAAAGAGAAAGAGAAAGAGAAAGAGAAAGAGAAAGAGAAAGAGAAAGAGAAAGAAAGAGAAAGAAAGAGAAAGAAAGAGAAAGAGAGAGAAAGAGAAAGAGACAAAAATTACCTGAAGAACAATTATGACATCGCCAGGTTCAACTCCAGGCATTTGGTCGCCCTCCCCGCGAAAAGTAATACGCTGGTCGTCTCTCATGCCTTTATCCACGTGCACCTCCAAGATTTTGGTCTGCTGTATAACCTTCCTCCCCACACATGCCTGGCATCGGTCACGCTCGTTAATAACCTCACCTGCAAACAAAAGACCCCTATACATGAGAACCAATATAGGGATAACTCTTCAGAAAGAAAAGAAATGCTTTCACAAACTTAAGAATAATTTACCTGACAATGTAAACGATAAATTAGTTTATAGTAGTATATTAAGTAAAAGTATTTTCTATATGTAATACTTGTAATGCTAAATATGAATGAAAATAAAAAAAATGACATTTACTAAAACAATAAGTTATAAATCCAATAGTAATTACAGTTATTACCAAACATCTGCCATCAAAATTAATGTTGGTACCTAGAGCCAATAGCTATATAATTTTCAAGTAACCTGATCCAAGTACGGTAGCACCAGTGATGGCAGATGTTATTTTTAACTATACTAACAGGAACCTGTATTAAAATATGAGTAAAATGAACATGTCCCTTACCTTCACCATCACAGTCTGGGCAGCGACTCTGCATCTGCTGTACCATCCCTGGGCCTAACTGTGTGATGGTCACCTTGACGCCCCTACCATTACATGTCCTACAAGGGTGAAGAGCTCCTGGGGGCCCTCCCTCACTGAAAGGTTAAAAAAGTTACACATTCAATCTACACATAGGCCTTCCTTTCTTCTAACGCAAACCTTTAAAACCTGACTATCTTTCATAATCTCCTGGACTACCAACAACTGCATTACTCACCCACCACATGATGTACAAATTGTGTTCTTTGATAACTGCAGCTTGGCCACTTTTCCATTGTAGATATCTTCAAGGGATACTCTGTGGAAGAACATACAATTGAATATATGAATTCCTTACTTCATATATATACTTCATCTTAAGAAACATAAAAAAAAGGGAAAAATAGGTATAATTATAAATTAATAACTAACCCAAGGAAAGATTAATAAAAGAACTTCTATAACTCTTGGACCTATTCAAAGTTGAAAAGAAGATAAAGAAAAAATGGAAATGTAAGAAAGAAACAAAGCACATAATCAACGAACTTGAGCCTATGCACAGTGTTCTCTCCTCGTCTTGGCCCTCTTCTCCCCCCACGCATTCCACCACCTCCAAAGCCACCGAAGAAGCTTCCGAAGGGGCCGCCACCTCCGCCTCCAAAGAAGTGACCAAAGAGGTCCTCAGCCCCAAAGGTTGGGCCAGAGTCACCCCCTTCCTGTGTTGTCAAAGGAAATATGATGATTGGAAATTAGTAATACGACACAGAGGTCTAGATTTAAAATTAGGCATAATTAATACTCAAATATTTCTTTTAATATGAACCCTTCTGCAACAGGTATATTTCACGGGGTCTGATCACTTTCGTACAGCAACTCTCCTCTTGTTGAAATTAAACCATTTATTCCAGATGTGTAACTAGGGCATCATACCAAATACTAAATAGTATCAGTTTTCTAATATATCATAAAAAGACTAGCATAAACCATCAGTCAAGAAAATAATGGCACACACATCTTAAGATGCTGAGCCCAGGCTACGTATCTTGAGATGTGGCCAATCTTGGAAGGGTTATGGTCCCTATTCTGGTAGTTTTGGACACATTTTAAACAGATTTTCCATAATGGTGCTCAAAGTCTGGCCTCTTAAATAATGCAACTTGAATTCTTTCTTCCATAAAAAAAAGAGTATCTACTAATCTTCTGGTTCAATTTGCATTACCACATATTTACATCCAAAATAAGAGAACATTAGGAAAATTCTTTACCTGTAGACCTTTCATCCCATAGCGATCATAAATTTCTCTCTTCTGTGGATCACTCAACACTTCATACGCAAAAGAAATCTCCTTAAACTTATCACCTGCAGCTGGGTTCTTGTCTGGATGATATTCCTTGGCTAACTTACGATAATTCTGTAAAACAGATAGAGAAATGTTTAGATCCCTTTCTCAAACACTGCAAACTATATTCTTGTCAACCTCAAATTGACCATCTTCGACCTGTACACGTTAGTCTATAAGACAACTGTAGATTAGTAAAAATCAACATACACTTCTCTCATCCCTGCAACTTGCTCACCTGTTCTTATAAACCACAACCAGTAGCATATTGTCGGATACATGTATATTTGGCTACAGAAATTACCTTTTTCCTCTGTGCAGTGATAAGAAGAATAATAAAAAGAAAAATTAACCAAATAAAGAAAAGGATGAATTAATAACTTCTAAAGGAAAGAGAAAACCATCAAACTTACAACCCTAAGGCATAATTTAATTTTATGTTCTTTATCTAAATACTAGGAAAAAGCAAAGAAAAGTTCAATATGTAATATGTAGACAAAATAAAGGATGAAATTATTTTCAGAAAGAGCAAGAAGCTGGAACTAGGTGCAGTAATGCATCACTGATATAAACAAGAGAAGGAAGGGGAAGGGAAAGGGAGAGAGAGAAGGGAAAGTGAGAGAGAGGACGGAGAGGGAGAGCAGAGAGGGAGAAGAAAGAGGAGGAGGAGGAGGAGGAGGAGGAGGAGGAGGAGGAAGAGGAGGAGGAGGAGGAGGAGGAGGAGGGGGGAGGGAGAGGGAGAGGAGAGGGAGAGGGAGGGAGGAGGGGGAGAGAGAGAGAGAGAGAGAGAGAGAGAGAGAGAGAGAGAGAGAGAGAGAGAGAGAGAGAGAGAGAGAGAGAGAGAGAGAGAGAGGAGGGGGTGGGAGGGGAGGAGGAGGAGAGAGAGGGGGTGGGAGTGGAAGGGTGGGAGAGTTAATATAGAAGAAACCAAACTTTGTTAGATGCACTCAATTTAGAATACAGATGGAAAATTAAGCAAGACAAAATCAAGCATATGTTTAGGTCTGGTGCCATGTCCTATATCATAAAAGCTGTAACATCTATTCGCTGGTGAAGGTACATCTAGAAAACCGCACAGAGTATTTGCCCAATGTTTCTTATCCAAAGAACAATCCTTAATAAAATACTACTACTTCCAAGGTACTACCCCATACTCCACTTGAAAGCCTTATATACTTTTAAGAAAAGCATTAAGAAAAGTATATAAGCCTATATAAAGTATATAACAAACCATTAATAAAACATTTCAGAACATTAACATTTGTAAGAAGCACATGATACTGATTCATCTAAACTTCACTTCCCAACTCCTGTCAAAGTCTTCCTGTAGTATCCACTGTTATATACTTAGAATATTTGACAACACTGAACACACCTTATTTGAGTCTTTTTTTTTTTTTTTTTTTTTACTTCTGCAAAACACTAGGCCATCATCAATGACACAATGTCATTTGACTGAAGTCTACACAATACAAAGACTACATAATAAGTTGAATTCTAAATATCCTTTCCTTTAAATACTTTGCTGCAGCTCCATAACAGTGCAACTTAACCCTCTCTGGACGGGTGGTACACTACTGTACCGCTCATTCAAAAGCTCAGTGGCCGGGCGGCAATATTGTGCCGGCCATTTAATTGATTTAGGCCTAAGCGTTCGAAAACCCCGGCATTGTGACATTCAAGGCCAGAATGCCCCCGTCGTGAGTGGGTTAATAATGGAGAATGATAACTAGGGGCAATAATAAAGGTCTTTCTTATTAGCTAGTAATGATATAAATCAATATTTTTTCTACTCTGTTTAAAGATTTGCTTTCCATACATGGAAACAAATACACCTAACTGCAAAAATAATGCTGGTACATAAATGAGTAAATGAGTAAATGAGTAGGGTACATCTTTAATAGTATGTAATCCCCAACAATCACTGTTCAAGCATCGACAATCTTTAACAGGGTTTCACTTTCTACTGCCCATGAAGTAGCCCTGTGAAATGAAAACAAAATAACCACATTTATAAATTTAAAAAACTAACCCCATTTCATTACTCCAGAATAATTTTGTCTAAAGCACTAAGTAGCATCATCCCCATGCTATCCAATCGCACAACCAAGCAAGTGTAACAATATGACCAAGATGTTAACACTATTCTACACACCAGTAATCCCTCTCACTTGCATACCTAACACCACTATGCTGGACTGACATCATATGTAAGGGTTATATCCCAATTATTAAAGTAACAATAGGGAAGACCGATTCAAATAATTAAGGAAAATCACAAAACATCTAATGCTGCCTGCCACCTGATTAAGTCTGATGACTTATTGCAATTTTTTTTGTGTGATTTGGATGCAAATTAACAATGCAGTAAATGCACTTCAAATTTTTAAGCAGGACTTTTTTTTTTATTAGTGGGATGTAGCAAAGGGCTGCTATTGGGCTATGACAGGCTTTGTTTAAGCGCTTTCATGCTATTGGTATATATAAATAGAAAAGATGTCTAAAATTCAGCTATATCTATAATTAATTTTGCAAACATGTGATATGTTCTTAAGATGCAGAGAAGTGCTAATTGCACCCATTAAATGTCTTTGTTTTATATGAAAATTTGACTTTTTGTATTTTGACCCAAGGTATTATCTTTGAAAATTCACCCTTTATCTTTTTTTAATCTATCCATTCTTTAAAGTTACTACACATCTGATGTTAAAGCAGTATTAATAGTTTAAAGAAATAAAAGTCTGAATGCAGGTTACAAGTACAAGACACAGTATTAGTGTATCAAAATAGCTAATGATATATCTAAGAAGAAAGGCCTATATCAGAAACTGTTTGAATCTAATTTAATCTAATAAAAAAAAAAAAAAAATCAAG
>NW_028234418.1:27600431-27607931 GCF_977035675.1 Penaeus japonicus
TGTTTTAAATAAGAATAAAAGAGATATAAGAATGACTAGTAGACATTCTCAGAAACTGACCACCAGCAAAGAAAGAGAATTTTGGGAAAAGCTTTAAGTCACGTTGTCATCACGTGTTACTAAAATTTCACTCCCGTCTTTTGAAACCTTTTTTTATGATGGGTATTGAAGTCAAGTGATTAAAGATAACAATGGCGATGATTTTAATGAGATGATAATCATAATTTATGTAAGTAATGATAGCGGTATTGTTGGCAATAGCAATGATATTCACTAAGAAATTGATAATTGCTAGTAGTGACGTTAATAATAATGTTATGAATGGTGGCGGGATAATGATGATAACAACAACAATGATAATTTAAATTGTAATGATAATAATCATCATTGCAATGACAATGATAAACACACACACACATAAATATGTGCATTCATATGTATGGATATATATATATATATATATATAGATATATATATATATATATATATATATATATATATATATATATAGTGTGTGTATGTGTGTGTGTGTGTGTGTGTGTGTGTGTGTGTGTTACATGTGTGTGTGTATATATATATATATATATAAATATAATAATATATATATATATATATATATATATATTATATATATATATATATATATATATATATATATATCGTTTTGACTATGATGATGAAAGTGATAATTAGAATGAGTATGATAATAATAATGATAATGATACTACTGCTACTATTACTACTACTAATGATAGTAACAAAAATAATTCCTATGATAACGATGTGCGTTAATGATGATAATGATATGATGATTATAGTGATAATGATAAGGGCACCAATAATGGTAGTAATAATAGTAATAGTAATAGAGAGAATTAAGGATATTGATAATGATATTGATAGTGATAATGTTAATAATGATAATCGTAACGACAACGATATTGTTATCATTGGCCTTCCCATGGTAATGATGATGATGGCAATAATGAGTATAATGATAATGATGATAGTCAAAATAATGATAACGGTAATGATAATGATAGTTATAACAGTAATAATGATAATAATGATAGTAATAACAGTATTGGTTAAAGTGATAATAATAATAATAATGTAGTATAATATAGTATAGTAGTAATGATAATAACTATCATAATAATGATAATAATAATGATAATAATAATCATCATCATTATTATCATTATTATTTAATAATAATAATAATAATAATAATAATAGTAAGAACTATAACAATAATATTGATTATGGAATGAGAAACATATATAGTACATCTCATGCGTAAACAAAGCATATGTAAACAAGTGTACCGTATACCACACATACAGACTCGTGCATGAGCAATAAAGTCAAGGAAACGTAACCGTTTGTTGTCTTTCTTTTATCAATACAACATGATAATCTGAATTGTGATGAGTTTGTGATGACTCTATGACACATTCAGGTCTATAATCCAATAAAAAGGATTCGCCGCTATTGAGGTTCGTCTCAAAATTCTTATACGAATCTGAATCTTTTTTTGAATGTGGTAGACTTATGTATTTTGTCACGGTAATTTTGGGGCCTGGAGAAGTTTTCCGCTCTTTGAGTGATTTTTTTAGTTATAAATGAAGTAGTTTCGTGTACATAGGTTGTATATAATATGAAGGTTATATATAATACATTATATGAAGCATTATTAAGATTGGATCTTTCGGATGGTAATATAGTGAGTTTTTGTATTAGTTGCATAGTGGCATTTAAATTTCAATGTTGCTGTTCAAAATGTGCTCCTGTCAAAAAGTGGCAGGACAAAGCTTGTGGTTAAAAAGAAGTACGTAATGCGTAATACGTAATGCATTAGGAAAATCAGAGGTTACGCTCTTTATTCTATGAAGAGCGTTTAAGCTTAAGCTTTGCGTCATTCTGTCACTGTGTCTTGAGTCGAGGAGAAAACTTCATCGGTCGTTTAATTATTCGTTATCATCATTACCATTATCTTTATTGTTATCGTTATTATTATCATTATCATTACTATCATTATTATCATTATTATTATTATCATTATTATTATCATTATCATTATTATTATTATTATCATCATTATCATTACTATTATCATTATCATTATTATCATCATAATCATTATCTTTAACACTATCATTATCATCTCTATTCGCATCCTTTCTCATCAAAACGAATGAAATAAACTATCAAGATAATGAAACACAACCATCTCCGTGGAGGATACATCTTAGACCACGACAATGCAGGAGCGATCCTGAGTGGCTAAACACATCCCGCGCACTCACTCACTCCCTCACTCACTCGCTCACTCCTCACACACTCACTCACTTCCTCACTCACTCACTCACTCACTCACTCCCTCCCTCCCTCCCTCCCTCACTCCCTCCCTCCCTCCCTCACTCACTCACTCCCTCACTCACTCACTCCCTCACTCCCTCCCTCACTCACTCCCTCCCTCACTCACTCCCTCCCTCACTCCCTCACTCCCTCATTCCCTCCCTCCCTCCCTCACTCCCTCACTCCCTCCCTCACTCACTCCCTCACTCCCTCCCTCCCTCCCTCCCTCCCTCCCTCCCTCACTCACTCACTCACTCCCTCACTCCCTCCCTCACTCCCTCCCTCACTCCCTCCCTCACTCACTCCCTCCCTCCCTCACTCCCTCCCTCACTCCCTCCCTCCCTCACTCCCTCACTCCCTCCCTCCTTCCCTCCTCCCTCCCTCCTCCCTCCCCTCACCTCCCTCCCTCCCTCCCCTCCTCCTCCCTCCCTCCCTCCCTCCCTCCCTCCCTCCCTCCCTCCCTCCCTCCCTCCCTCCCTCCCTCCCTCCCTCCCTCCCTCCCTCACTCACTCACTCACACACTCCCTCACTCCCTCCCTCACTCCCTCCCTCACTCCCTCAGACAGCCGCGTCGTGAGGTGGGAGCGCAAGAGGGCACACGCACCGCCGCTGCAGATGTTTCTTTGGTCTTTAGGAAGTAGGGTTTTTGGATCCCAATTTAGATGAGTTTCGTTGGAAAATATCACTGTTTTTAATCAATCGTGGTGTTGAAGATGAAGTTTTTTTTTGGGGGGTGGGGGTGGGTGGGGTTCTCTTTCTCTCTTTTTGTTTGTCTCTGTCTGTCTGTTTGTCTGTCTTTCTCTTTCTCTCTCTGTTTCTCTCTTTCTCTCTCTCTGTCTCTCTCTGTATCTGTCTCTCTCTCTCTCTCTCTCTGTCTCTCTCTGTATCTGTCTCTCTGTCTCTTTCTCTCTCTCTCTCTCTGTCTCTCTCTGCCTGTCTGTCTGTCTCTCTCTCTCTCTCTCTCTCTCTCTCTCTCTCTCTCTCTCTCTCTTGATCTCTTTCTCTCTCTCCCTCCCTCTCTCTTTGTGTACATCTATCTCTATATATTGATCTATCTATCTATCTATCTATCAATTCATCAATCTACATATGTACGTATCTATATCTTATATCCGTGTCTGTGTTATGCGTAAATATGAGGTGTACACATACAAACACACACACACACACACACGCCCACACACACACACACACGTCCCCCCCCACCCCCACACACACTGAAGTGCGTAAATGTACCCGCCACGCTTGACCTTTCGCCTGAGACGGGTCAGCCACACACGCGCGCGTTCATTCACCGTCCGCCGATCACGCTCTTTCTCGGCTCATGGGAGGAGTTCATGGCGGCTGGCACTTCCTCTCCCGTCGCCACCGCGCCACTCCCTGCCTTCGCCCGCCGCCCGCACCTGCACGGCTCCGCTCTGCCCTCGGTCGTCGTGCGTGCGTGCGTGCGTGCGTGCGTCTGTACGGGTGAGGACGCGTGTTTATGCAAGAACTGAGACACAAGATCTACTGTTCGGTAGAACGTATCCTCATTGATGTGTAAACACACACGCACGCGGGTATATCTTTACGTATACAGGCACATACATATTAAAACACATGCACGTGTGTGTGTATGTATATATATGTGTATGTATGAGTGTGTGTGTGTGTATGTATATATATATATATATATATATATATATATATATATATATATATATATATACATACACATACATATATATCAAGCACACGCAGACACCCATTCATAGACCCATAGATAGACAAATAATGTAACTATGAATCCCTTTTCACTGTCCGGGTAAATCTGCCCCCATCTCTGGCGCGGTCCGTGAGGCATCGAGAGCGAGAGGCTCAGATGTAAACAAAGGCTGGTCATTCTTTCCCACGTCCACCACGACAACATCCTGCGCAACAGGGGACATTACTCCCGTCTCGTGGACTTAGAGACATCAACGGAGACAGGGAGACGATCGTAATTCGAATATCAAAGTGGAGGATGTCTAAATGTTTCAGCATAATGGACATTCCCACCAAAACAGCAGTCGCATCTTTATTATTAAAAGTGAGCGGTTGCAATTCTCGGCAAGACGGGATAGGAAGTGAGTACATAGCTCAGTGTCCGGTCGTCCTGCGGGCACACTTCTGACTCTGGCAACGCGCCCCTCGGCGTCATTTCCTCGCCCTCATGGAAAAAGAACAAGAAGAAGAACAAAAACATGTCGACCATACGTTCACAGCCAAATCCCCGCCACTACAATGGAACAAATAATCTTAAACAGAAGAACGGAAACGAATACGCTTGGGTCGCGCGTCAACAGATGTCGAAATAAATGAGACAAACGTATGAACCGGAGGGATGCGATGGGCACTTCCCTCTGCAGGATACGCTGGGTCTAGGACTCTGGGACTCTGGGACTCTGGGGGTGTGAAGGTGTAACTTATACGAAGCATTAAGTTACATGGGAGGAGCTGTAAGTTTCCTTCGTGCCTGGGACAGCGGGTCGGGGATGAAGCTCTTTGTTCATATCGCCGAGGAAGGATGTGGCGTTTCATCATCGCTTTATGTGTACTGTTTATATCCGTAATGTTGTGGACGAGAGAGGAAGGGGTCGTTTTTAACCGCGCAAACGAAGGAAATTACCAGAAGCGAAAGAATGCAAAGGGTGAAGGAGAGGATGTTTAATTAAGAGATATCAGGGCGTCTGCATCCTTAGACGAGGAACATCCTCAAGATGTGTACGGGTGCGGGGGCATGTGCGTGTTTTCAGTGTGTGTGTGTGTGTGTGTGCTTGTGTGTGTGTGTGTGTGTGTGCGTGTGTGTGCTTGTGTGTGTGTGTGTGTGCGCGTGTGTGTGTGTGTGTGTGTGTGTGTGTGTGTGTGTGTGTGTGTGTGTGTGTGTGTGTGTGTGTTCGTGTGTATGTACGTTCGTGTGCGCGTGTGTGGGTGCATATGTGTGCATGTGTGTGTGTGTGTGTGTGTACATGTGTGTGTGTGTGCTTGTGTGTGTACGTGCCTGCCTCTCCTTGTATGCAAGTTCTGTGTGTACGCTCCCACACCCACCCCCTGCCTCCGTCCGTCGCTGGGAAGGTCATGCAGCGCCCTACTATGTTGCCGTTTCCGGTCTACCTGTCCGAGTCCAGAACTTTTCGTGGGCAGGACACAAGTCGCCTCTCCTCGCCTGCAGGACTCATGCAAGACCGCCGACCGCCTGTGCCCCCTCCCTGCCTGCCCCCAGGCCATAGGCGCTAGTAAACATTAGGTGGACGTTCATGATACCTTATTTGGTCATTGGCGGCCAGAGTCAGGATCTTTGCGAATAAAGAGAGCTTGCGTAGATATTAAGATGATTTAGGGAGCGAGTATTTCGAAAACGAATACGTAACTTGACATGTCCTACAACAAAAAGACAAAGACGTTCTCCTTTAGATGATAAATATTTACACTAATGCCACTTCGTAAACAAACTTTCAAACCACTTAAAACAAATATAAATAAAAAAACGACAATAAAATTAGACATTAACGAAAGGACAAGCAAATATAAGCCAATCTATAAAACCTAGACTGTTTGTTTTTATCTCTCGAGTGAAACCGACATACGAACACACTCACCGACGTCTCAAGAAGGTTAAAAATAGCGACTTTACAAAAGCATCCCGGCGGATACAGAACAAGTTGATACATGGAAACAAATGGAATTAACGTTGTATTTAAGTAAGTGTATTTGAGAGGAGATTTTTTTTTTTTTATCAAGAATGATAATGTTGATGATCACAGTACCAGTAATAATGGTAAATTATAATTATATTTTTGATAAGAATGACAGCTATGAATAATAATGACAAAAAGGATAAAAATGATAATGATATCGATGATATTATAATGATCATAACACTGACATTAATGCCAATAATGATAAAACTTATAGCATCGATCATCATAATAATGATGAGTTATTACTATAGCTTCTCCTAATATCAGTTACATTAATATCAGTGATAATAATGGGGATCATATCAATAATCTTAATGACAATCTTGATGAAAATGATAACTTTGATAATAATGATAATAATAATAATAATAATAATAATAATGATAATAATAATAATAATAATAATGATAATGATAATAATGATAATAATAATAATAACAATGATAATAATAGTAGTAGTAATAATAATACTAATGATAATAATAATGATAATAATAATATTGATGATTATATTGATAGTGACGATGGTGACGATGATAAGGAAAATGATGGTAATGGTAATGATGATAATTATGATGATGATGATGATGATGATAATGATGATGATGATAATGAGAAGATAAGTAGTAATGACAATGATAATGAAGATAAGAGTAATAATAATAATGATAATGATAATAATAATAATGATAATAATAATAATAATAACGATATTAAAATCATGGAAATCATAATGATAGTAATAATAATGATAAATACATTAAAAGTAATGGTAATAATAATGTTAACGATTAATAAGGAATAATGATGATGACAGTGATAAGAAAATTATAATAAAGATGAAAATGATAATAATGATAATGATATCAATGATAACAGCAACAACAGCAACAATAATAAAAATAAAAATAATAACAATGATAACAATAATGATAATAATGATAATAATAATAATAGTGATAATAAAGATATTATAATACATAATGATATCAACGATGATGATCAGAAAGAATAACGATGATTAATGATAATTGATTAATTAATCAGTTAATCAATAATAATGATAATGATAATAATGATAATAATAATGATAATAATGATACTATAAATGACAATAATAATAATAATAATAATAATAACAACAATGATAATGATAATAGCAATAATAATAAAGTAACAACAACAACAACAGCAATAATAATGACAATAATTATTATAATCACAAAACCTGACAAACAATAACACGAATAATGATGCTCTATATGAAAATAATAATTATCATTGCAGCAATACCAATAAGTTGAAAACGTCCACTATGAATAAGAAATAGATAAAGAGGGGAAGTAAAAAGGAGAGATAAAATAGAAATATATTTTGTAATTGTTTGCATCCTATTTATTACTAAACATTATTTTTTCCT
>NW_028234418.1:27622931-27640431 GCF_977035675.1 Penaeus japonicus
TTGGTCCGCTTCTCCCGCAGGCAGACAGCGGGGCGGACCTGGACCTCTGGACGGAGGAGGAGACGGAGCACGACCTTCACAACATCACTCCCGAGGACGATGACGACGTGTTCGAGCTGTCCTCGCCCCGAAACGACGACGATGATGATGACGATGATGACGACGATGATAAGGACGATGAAGGCCAGCGACCGCGGCGGCGACCCCACGTGGCGGACCCCCAGTCGAAGCCCTACAGGAAGAAGGTGAGGTCGAAGGGACGGACGAAGTTTGTGTCTCTGTTTTATTGTTGTTGTTCTGTTTTCTCGTTCTTCTATTTCGCGTCTTTTTTTTGTTCTGTTTCTTTTGTCGTCGTTTCTTCTGTGTGTTTTTTTTTATAGGTTTCTGGTTCTTTGTTCTCGGTTCATTTCTCTTTTTTTTTGTAACAAAGGTTTAGGGGCTTCAGAAATTGACCTCGTTTGAACTCGTTTGTTGGTTGTTTCCCTGTAAGTGTCGAGGGGAGATAAACAGACCTATTAAGTGTGGGCAAACATTGTTAGTGAACCTTCCTTGAGTATTTTTTTTATAATGATCATTTTATAAGTTCTGTAAGGTCGGTTCTACAGTTTTATTTTTTATTTTTATTAGATATAGATAGTGGATGAAAAGATTCCTTAGCCTACTCAGAGAGGGAGTCGGGGGGAGGTGGGGGGGGGGGAACTGAAGGTTCGGAAGGGAAAATAAGATGTAGGTGGTCTCCCTATCGCCAGAGTGTGTACGAGTTGGAGGGCGCGGTGCAGGCCAAGAACAGCAGCAGCGCGACCAGCAACAGCAGCAGCAGCACGCCCCTTGCCGCCGCCATGAACACGGGCGGCCTGTGGAGCATGAGCGGCCGGCGGTTCTCCGGCCCGGGCACGTCGCCCAGCATCCTGCACCGACTGCACCCCGGCTTCGCCTTCCCCAGCATCGTCTCGCCCATCCAGCTCTCGCAGCCCTCGGCGCCCGAAGCCCCGCGGGTGGCGGCGCCCGCGTCCGCTCAGTCGTCCCCCTCCCCCTCCCCTCAGTCCTCCCCCTCCCCCTGCCCTTCCCCCGCGGCGGGCAAGGCTCCCCAGGACACGCCCGTGGGCCGAGCGGGGGCGCCATGCCTCCGCCTGACGCAGTTCCCCAGCTCGCCGCCCTCGCCCACCGAGGACACGGGCGGCCTGGTGACGCTGCACTCGCTGGGCTCGTGGCGCGACTCTGGCTACGTGCCCTCGCCCTCGTCCGCCCACTCGTTCACCTTCTCGAGCGACGAGGACGAGCCCAAGGGGAGCCAGCAGACGGGGAAGCCCGGCGTGGGCGTGACGCCGCCCATCGCCATCCCGCACTCGCGCCGCCGCCCCGCGCACCACCAGGCCATCCGGGAGGAGGGCGCGGAGGGGCCGGAAGGGAAGGAGGAGGTGCCCGAGGACTGGACGCCGGTGCTGCGGGGACGGACGCGCTCCTGCCCGGACACCATGCGGCCGCCCGGCCCCCTGCGCGCGCCCGTGCCCCGCTTCCCGCCCACGCTCACGCCCAAGCCCTCCCACGGCCGCAACTGGTCCACGCCCGCAACCACTCCCGACGGCCAGCCCATTCTGATGCCCACGCCCGCCTTCACGCCCACGCCGCTGGAGGCGCGGGCGGCGTCCTCCAGGTCCTCGCGGGACGCGCTCATCGACCTGACGGAGGAAGACGGAGGTGAGTACTCGGGCCTCGTGCTTTCGGCGTGCGCGAATCTGTCCGGCCACGCCCGCTGTAGCTTTTAGTTCGGAATGGCACGCCCAAATAGCCAGGTATCTTATCACGGCACTCGACGCGCTGTTCGAGCCTATTACGTCTTCTATCGCCTTCTCATGCTCTTCCCCCTTTTCGCTCCCTCTTCTCATTATTCTTTTCCCTTCTTTCTCTTCCCCTTCCGTCTCTTGTCTCTTCCCTCTCCTCCTCTCCCCCTTCTTCCTCTTCTCCCTCTTCCACTTCCCCTTCTTCCTCTTCCCCTTCCCCCTCTTCCTCTTCCTCTTCCTCTTCTCCCATACATTTACACTGTTTTTTCTCTCCCTCCGTCTTAAAAACTTGATCACCAAATCTTTCCGCTCCATCACTGGTTGGAGGGGGGGGGGAGAGGGAGAAGGAGAGGGAGAGAAAAAAAATAAGAGAAAGAAAGAAAATATAGAGAGAGAAAGGGAAAGAAAGATAGAGAAAGAAAAAGAAAGGGGGAGAGAGAAAGAAAGAGAGAGAAAAAGAAAGAAAGAAATAGAGAGGATATGGCGTGGGGGAGGGGGGACGGGGGGGAGGGATATGGGACGCTCATGATCACCGGTGGGAAAACATTCATCCCGACAGGTGTTTGTCGGGAAGGAAGAGCGTTTAGGGGGGGGGGAGAGAGGGAGGCAAGGGAAGGGGGACGGAGGGATACGGATGTAGGTTGGGGGTACAGGAGAGGAGAGAGGCAGGGGGGGTGCAGGAAGAAGAGGGGGGGGGGGGGGGGAGTTAAGGGTACAGGAGAGGAGAGAGACGGGGGGGGGGGGGGAAGAGGGTACAGGAAGAAGAGGGGTGGGGGGAGGGAGTGGAGTTAGGGGTACCAGAGAGAGAAGAGGCAGGGGGTACGGGCAGGGAAATTGGTAGTATGATTTTTTTTTTTTTTTTTTATTATTATTATTATTATTATTATTATTCACTTTCGTAAAGCGTCGAAGGAGGAGACGAATTGTGTCTGGGAAGTATGAGGAGTCGAGTGTCGAGGGGAGAAAAAAAGGCCCTGTTTGCGTGTTTTTGTTTAGTGATGGCTTTTGTTACTTTTAATGGGAATAGGAAGGGATTTAAGGAGAAAAATGGAAGGAAGAATGAAGAGAAACAGACAGACAGAGATAGAGAAATGGAAGGATGTGTTGAGAGAGAGAGAGAGAGAGAGAGAGAGAGAGAGAGAGAGAGAGAGAGAGAGAGAGAGAGAGAGAGAGAGAGAGAGAAAGGGAAAAGAGGGATAAAAGAAGGCCTAATAAAATTAGATACATAGAAAATAAGGAAGTAGGAATATTGTAAAATAGAATTATTATATACTCCGAGGTATGCAGATTCCCCCCCCCCCCCAGGTTTCTTTATATAATTAATTAGTTTTTTTTTTAGATTATTGTACACGCAAATGAAATTTATTTTATTTTTAATTATTTTGCCATTTCTTCTTCATTTATTTGACTCACATTATGTTTTTTGCCTCCTGTTACATTTTCCTGTTTGACTTTTTTCTTTTTATCTCCGTTCATCTTTTTTTTACCCTGTTCTCTGTTTATTGTACCCTTGTGCACCTAACTTGTCAAAACTTGCGTAGGTGGTAGACAGGAAAGAAGGGGGGGGGGGTAGGACGAGAGGGAGAAGGGGGGAGAGGATGGGTATGACAGTTCTTCCTACCTCTCTCCCTCCCTAACTCTCTCTGTTTCCCTTCCTTCTCTCACCCCTTATCTCTCTCTTCTCTCCCCTTCTGTTCTGTTCTGTTCTCTTCTCGTCTCTTCTCTGCTCTCCTCTCTCTCTCTCTCACTTCTAATATCTTCTCTCTTTTCTTCTCTTCTCCTCTCTTCTCTTCTCTTCTCTTCTCTCCTTTCAGTCTCTCCCTCCCTCCCTCCCCCTCTCTCCCTCCCTCTCTCCCTCCCTCTCTCCCTCTCTCCCCCTCTCTCCCCCTCTCCCTCCCCCCCCCCCCCCCCCACCTGCCATGGTGGTTTCCCGACCGACAGGTGAATGGTAGGTCAGCTTTTTATCTCTCGTGTCCACACTAAAAGACATTAGGCGTGGTTTGGTAATGGCCGGGCTAGGGGGGGGGGGGGAGCTGGGATAGTTCTGGTCTTGCTTGATACGTTGGTGAATACTGTTAAAATTGTTAGTATTATTATTGTTGTTGTTTTTATTGTTAGTAAGTAAATAGGAGTAGTAGTAGTAGTAGTAGTAGTAGTAGTAGAAGTAGGAGTAGGAGTGGGAGTAGGAGTAGGAGTAGGAGTAGGAGTAGGAGTAGGAGTAGCAGTAGCAGTAGCAGTAGCAGTAGCAGTAGCAGTAGCAGTAGCAGTAGCAATAGCAATAGCAATAGTAGAAGTAGAAGTAGAAGTAGAAGTAGAAGTAGAATTGTATTGTCTTGAATTCACAAAATTTATCATCTCACCCTCTCTCTATTTTTCGTTATTAAATTTGTTTTTCATTTTTATTTTCCACTTTCGATATACCTTTCTAATGTGCGATATATTAATCACATACACACAAGCTATCACGTCTGTGCTTTTGTGTGTGTGTGTGTGTGTGTGTGTGTGTGTGTGTGTGAGCGCGTACGTACGTGTTTTTGCTTATAATTTGTGCATGTTTGTTGCCAATACGCTACGACATGTGTGTTGTGTTTTCCTTTCTCTTGCACTTTTATATATACCCATATACCCCAACACTCGCCCCTTAAATGCTTATTGTCCACAATAAAACTGTGGACAATAACAGAACGTGTTGAATCAAGTTTGTTGTTGCCCTGCGATTACATGCTGAGGATGACCTGGGGCTTGACCTGGTCTTTCCCCCTTTTCCCTTTCCTTCCCACCCTCCCCCTTTCCCTTCCTCCTCCCCATCCTTATCCAACTCCCATTCCCTCTCCCTTTTCGTTTATATCCCTTTTCTCCCTTTCCCTTCTCCCCACCCACCCCCTTCCCTTCTTCGCTCTCCTTATCCACCTCCTCTCTTCTTTCTCTCCCTTCCCCCTTCCTTATCCATCTCCTCTCCCCCCTTT
The DNA here is from genome assembly GCF_977035675.1 of Penaeus japonicus. Classification (NCBI taxonomy): domain Eukaryota; kingdom Metazoa; phylum Arthropoda; class Malacostraca; order Decapoda; family Penaeidae; genus Penaeus; species Penaeus japonicus. Next base: position 27,627,679 of record NW_028234418.1, read on the forward strand.
CCTCCCTTCCCTTCCCACTTACCATCCACCTCCTTTCCTCCCTTCCCTTCCACTCCTCCCATTTCCCTGCCTTCCCCCTCCCCTCCTTATCCACCTCCTCTCTCCCTCCCCATCCCCATCCCCATCTCCATCCCTTCCTTATCCACCCCCTCTCCCTCCCCATCCCCAATCCCCCATCCCCTTCCCTCCCATCCCTGCCTTATCCACCTCCTCTCCCTCTCCCTCCCCATCCCCCCATCCCTTCCTTATCCACCTCCTCTCCCTCTCCCTCCCCATCCCCCATCCCTCCCATCCCCATCCCCATCTCCATCCCTTCCTTATCCACCTCCTCTCCCTCTCCCTCCCCATCCTTCCCATCCCTTCCTTATCCACCTCCTCTCCCTCTCCCTCCCCATCCCCCCATCCTTCCCATCCCCCATCCCTTCCTTATCCGCCTCCTTCCCATCCCCCCATCCCTTCCTTATCCGCCTCCTTCCCCCATCTTTCCCATCCCCCCATCCCTTCCTTATCCGCCTCCTTCCCCTCCCTTAAGAGCCCTGGGAAGCCACGCGTGACCCTGGCAGGCAGGTGGTAGTTTCCCGATGGCTGCGGCGGCCGGTGTTCCCAGACGGCGCGGCGCGGCGGCGTGAATTTCCTGTGTATTGGGGACATTTTGATCGGGTATCAGTGGCGACCCCCGGGAACAGGCAGGGTGGGGGGTGGGGGTCGGGGTAGGGGTGGGGTGGGGGTGGGGTGGGGTTAGGGGAGGGGGTATGGGTGGGGTGTCCGCGGTCAGAGGAGAGATAGCAAAGGAGGTGACGGATTGGGAGGGGGTGAGGGCGGGCGGGGGAGTGTAGAGGGTGTGGGGGAGGGGGTGAAGGGGAGAGGAGGGATGAGCGGGGGTGAGCGGGAGGAGGGGAGTGGGAAGGAGGAGGGAGGAGGGGGGAGGGGGGTAAAACGAAGAGAAAAGGACTGGGAGAAGAGTAAGCGCGTTATGGGGCTCCTGTGACCACACTTCCATCCTCCCGGTGTGACCTCAGCATTGTGGGAGCAGGCGGGAGGGAGGGAGAGAAAGAAAGAAAGAAAAGAGAGAAAATAAGAAAGAATGAAAGAAAAAGAGAGAAAAAAGAAAGAAAATTAAAGAGAGAGAGAGAGAGAAGAAAGAAAAAGAGAGAGAAAAAAGAAAGAAAATGAGAGAGAGAGAGAGAGAGAGAGAAATAGAGAGAGAGAGACAGAGAGAAATAGAGAGAGAGAGACAGAGAGAAATAGAGAGAGAGAGACAGAGAGAAATAGAGAGAGAGAGAAGAAAGAAAGAAAGAAAGAGAAATAAAGAACGAGAGAGAGAGAAAGAAAGAGAGAGAGAGAGAGAGAGGGCGAGAGAGAGAGGGCGAGAGAGAGAGGGCGAGAGAGAGAGAGAGAGAGAGAGAGAGAGAGAGAGAGAGAGAGAGAGAGAGAGAGAGAGAGAGAGAGAGAGTAAGAAAGAAAGAAAAAAAGGGGGTAGTTCATAAAGGAGTCGGGAAGAGTAGGCAGGGTCAGCAGTTAGCCCTTTCAGCAGAGGCTTCGGAGACTGATGCAGGACACCCCCAACCCCCCCACCCCCACCCCACCCCTATATACCCTGCACATTGTAAACGTTTTTATGTATGTATGGATGGATGTGTGTGTTTGTTTGTCTGTTTGCCTTTATGTATTCTTGTTTGTGTGAGTGCGTGTATATGTATTTTTGCTTGTATACGATATTTGTTTATCATTGATGTATATGCAAGTGTTGATTGCGCGAGTATTAACGTGTCCAATAGTCTGTCTATATAGATATATGCATGTGTAAGTATATGTCCATATATATACACACGTATATACATTATGTGTAGATATATATATATATATATATATATATATATATTTTTTTTTTTATACATATATATATATATATGTATATATATATATATATATATATATATATATATATATATATATATATACATACACACATCTGTCTGTCACTCTGTCTCCCTCTATATATATCTATATATACCTTTATATATCTATACATATCTTTATCTATCTCTCTCTATATATATCTGTATATATACATATATATATGTATATAATATTATATTATATATATATATATATATATATATATATATATATATATATATATATATATATATACATATATGTATATATGTACACACACACACACACACACACACACACACACACACAATATATATATATATATATATAGATATATATAATTATGGATGTATGGATGTATGTATATGTATATGTATATGTATATTCACACGTGCCCATTTATAACGCGCACGTGTGTGTGTGTGTGTGTGTGTTTGTGTGTGTGTGTGGGGGGGGGGGGTATGTGTATGTGTATGTTTATCTTTATCTTTATGTATACACATGTACATATATTTGTGTATATATATATGTATATATAAGTATATATATATACATATACATACATATACATACATGCACACACACACACACACACACACACACACACACACAAACACACACATATATATAATATATATATATACACATACACACATATATATATCCATATCCATATCCATGCGCATACATACACACACATACACGCATATATATATCCACATCCATATCCATACGCATACATACACACACATACACACACACACATGTATATATATATATATATATATATATATATATATATATATATATATATATATATGCTCAGTTGTTCGTATATGTATATGTTTATTTGACCATGGATATTATATTCTATATTTGATTTTCATCATAGCTATCAATAACGCATACCTATGCCATTCATACACATGTGCCATTTGCATGATTATTTGCCGACATTTTTTATCAACTAGAAAATCATATGGTAATTTCCGCAAAATCTGGTCGCAATAACGGGAGCTGTGACCCATGATGACCTGTCGTATCGGGTACGGGGAGGCGTAGGGGTGACCTAAGGCTGAGTCTGACCCACCACACCTGATGCTGCTGTAAACAACGTGTCCGAACCCAGGCGAGCGTCCCGAGCTTGGGCTAAAGAGGGAAGGGAAGGGAAGGGGGAGGAGGTGGGGGGGGGGTAGAACAGGCGCAGCTGTAATGGGTAGGTGGGGGTGGAGAGGGGAGGGGGGGAGGGGGGAGGACTTGTGCCCCGTGGGAACGTATTTTGCTGAGCTTCTGCCATGTATATATATATTTTTTGTTTATTTCCGTGGTGTTCAATTTTCATGGAAGAAAATGCTAAAGGTGACGTTGACGTTTTACTTCGTGAGTCGGGAAAGGTGCTTCAATATCACCATTAGTCGAAGGATGAGTAACATTGGTCGAAAGATGAGTAATCTAAATGGATCTTAAAACGCCAGCGCTTCCGCCCTTTTCACCCTTTGTATTCTTTATTTGACTTTATAGGCCCCTTTCTCATTCGAACACGTTTTGTAATTTACTCAACGGCCATCGAAGTTGCGTGATGTTTTAATTTAGCCTTAGTAATTATTGCTGAAGTCATTCCGCGTTTCGGGTTGTGGAAAAGGCAACGCTTGCGATTTTTTTTTCGTCAATTCGCATTCAGAAATAGCACCGCTGTCGCCGACTTGAGGTTTATACCCTGGCCGCTATTCAGACTTGGCGAACTTACCACAATAAACGCCTATAGCTTAAACCGCTACCATTATACTCTCAAAGCTTTTTGGGGGGGAGGGAGGGTAGGAGAGGGGATGGGGTACAGGGGGTAGGTTTCGTACAGATCCCAGGCCTGTACCCCACAGACACACACACACACACACACCTGCTCGCCGATCGAAGTTACCAGCGAGCGATATACAAGTACCTAGCCCGCCCCGGCGTCAGCTCGCCCCTTTCTCATGCAAATAAAAGCCCTTGACACTTTGCGGGCGCCCGTGGCTTCTTCATAGGTGTTATGCTCGTCGGGTTGGGTTGGAGGGGAGGAGAGAAAGGCGATTTCTGAGGGTGATCGGGAAGCGACTTTTGTTTTCGTGCTTGGTTTTGGGGATAGGGGGGGGGAGGGGGAGGGGAGGGGGAGGGAGGGGAAGGGAGGAAAGAGCTGGGAGAGGGAGGGAAGGGAAGGGAAGGGAAGGGAAGGGAAGGGAAGGGAAGGGAAGGGAAGGGAAGGGAGGGGAGGGGAGGGGAGGGGAGGAAGGAAGGAAGGAAGGAAGGAGCTGGGAGAGGGAGGGGAAGAGAGGAAGGAGCTGGGAGAGGGAGGGGGAGGGAGGGGGAGAAGGGGAAGACCTTCTGTAAACTGTCTCCCTTTTTCGAACGTTGCTCGGTGCGTTTCCATCGCCAGGAGTGTGTCTGGATGTGCCCGAAATTAGGTTGTTAGTATGAAACAAGCCTCCAAACTCCACCCAAGTTTACTTAGTCTCCTCCCTCTCCCCTTCCCCCCCTCCCCCCTCCCCTTCCGTAACGACCGTCTGAATGTTGGTGGGGGGGAGGGGGAGGGGGAGGGGGAGAAAATGATTTGTCCCCCTCACGATGATTGTTATAGTTGGCTGTATTTCCACCGTAAATGAGGGAAGGGAAGGTCGAGATGATGATAAAGAGGAGGAGCAGGAGCAGGAGCAGGAGCAGGAGCAGGGCGAGGAGGTCGTGTGACAGTCTGACTGGACTTGTTTACGCGCTTTGCTGCTGCTTTGCGGTCGTTTCTGGTCGTGAGGTCTTCGAGGGAAGGCTGATGGCCGCCACACTTATTTCTGGGGGCTGGCGCGAAGGGAAACGCTCGTTACAGACTCGCTGGCGTTATTCTTCAACTGGGGGATGTGGGTGGGGGGTGGGGGATATGAGACTAATGATTTTAATGCTAACAGTGGTCTAACAGTGTTATTTTTCTTATGTGTGATATTGTTGTTATTGTTGTCATTATCATCGTCTTTTGCATCTTCATCGCTGGTTTAATTTCATTAATGTGTTTTTTTTTTCTATGTCAGAACGCGAAAACGTTATTTTTTTCCAAAGTAAAACGTTCTTGTTCGTCCTGCTACATTCACTAAAGTGTGTACAATGAACGCTCTTGGCAGTATTAAAAATCCTGTAAATGCCCATTTATAGACCGCACGTGTGTGTGTGTGTGTGTGTGTGTGTGTGTGTGTGTGTGTGTGTGTGTGTGTGTGTGTGTGTGTGTGTGTGTGTGTGTGTGTGTACGCGCGCGTGTGCGTGTGCGTGCGCACATTTGTTTGTACGTACGAGCTTGTTTTTGTTTATGTACATGTGTGTATGTGTGCATAAAAGAGGCGAGGAAACCGTGCCTCGAGGGCTTACTTCCTCGGCCCCAGCGGTCGAGGGCGACTGAGGTAATCCGGTAATGTAGGAGCCAGCAGGACAACAGCCTCCAATCTCTCCCGAGTGTTTGCGGGATCATCTTGAGCCAAGGGGAAAAGTGTGTGTGGGGGTAGGGGTGGGAGTCCTACTGTTAAACCTCGATGTGTTGCGGTGGTTTCTCCCCTCCCCTTCCCCCCCTCCTCTATCTCCCTTATCCCTCTTCTTCTCTTCTTCCACCCTCCCTCCTCTCTAGCTATTTCCCCATGTCTCTTCCACCCCCTTCCTGCCCTCCCTTTCCCTCTCTCTCCCTCCCCCTCCTCCTCTTCCTCCTCTTCCCCCTGTCTCTATTTCCCCCCTTCCCCCTCTTCCTCCTCTTCCCCCTTCCCCCATCCCGTACCTCCTCCCCCCCTAGCACCTCTTCCCCACCTACCACCTCCTCTCCCCGCCTCCTCTTCCCCCCATCTCTTCCCCCCATCTCTTCCCCCTACCTCCCCCACCCCGTAGGCTTTGTGCCGTGGACACCTGTTGATGCGTGTGTTACCACGAGGTGTCGCGGGCCGTGTTACCCTGACCTCCCTCTCTCTTTTCGCGCTAATGTCCTTTCTCTCTCTGTCTTTTATTCTTTCTTTCTTTATTTATTTATTTTTTCTCCTCTCTCTCTTTCTCTCTTCTCTCTTCTCTCTTCCCTCTTCTCTCTTCTCTCTTCTCTCTTCTCTCTTCTCTCTTCTCTCTTCTCTCTTCTCTCTTCCCTCTTCCCTCTTCTCTCTTCTCTCTTCCCTCTTCTCTCTTCCCTCTTCCCTCTTCCCTCTTCCTTCCTCTCTCTCTCGCTCTCTCTTGCTCTCTCTCTCGCTCGCTCGCTCATTCACTCACTCTGTCTCCGTTTCTTCTTCCTCCTCCTCTTTCTCCTACTCCTTCCTCTTTTCCATTTTCTCCTCTTCCTCCTTCCATCTCCCTCCGCCTCCTTCTTCCTCCTTCCTGCTATTTCGGTTTTCCTCCTCCTTCCTCCTCCTTGCTCTTTTTTATATCCTCCTCCTCTTCCCCCTTCCTCCTCCTCCTTCCTTCTTCCTCCTCCTACTCCTTTCTTCCTCCATCCGCCATCCTCCTCCTTCCCCCTTCTCCTCCTTGTTTCTCCTCCTCCTTACTCCCCTCTACTTATCTTTACCTCTCTCCCTCCTCCCCCCTCCTCCTCCCCTGTCCCTCTCCCTCTCCCTCCTACCCATTTTCTCTCCCTATCCCTCCCACCTTCCCTCCCGTTTCTTCTTCCCGCTTCTTCTCTTCCTCATTCTTCCTTCTCCTCCTCCTCCCCCTCCTCCTTGCCCCCCCCCTCCCCCCAACTACGCGGATAAACATCACCTCATTCATCAGTTCGTAGTAACGAACCTGCGGAATGCCGAAGGATTCCTCTTGTTAAGAGTCGCATAGTCGGGAAAGAAAAGGGGAGGAGGAGGAGGAGGAGGAGGAGGAGGAGGAGGAGGAGGAGGAGGAGGAGGAGGAGGAGGAGGAGGAGGAGGTGGTAGAGTAAAAGTAGGCATGGGAGTAAGAGTAGGAGTAAGAGTAAGGGCAAGAGCAGGAGTGAGAATAATAGAGTAGGGGTAGGAGTGAGACTAGGAGTAAGAGGAGGAGAAGGAGAGGGATTGAAGGAGGAGGAGAGGAAGAGGGAAAGGGGGGGGAAGGGAGGGGAGGAATTGGGGGAGTGATAGTGAAAGGGAAAGGGAGAAGGAGAAGGAAATGAAGGAGCAGGAGAAGAAGAAAAAAAAGAATAGGAGAATGAGAGGAAAATGGAATTGAGAATAAGAATTAAAATGAGAATGTAAAGGCGTAGGAGGAAGAAGAAAAAAAAGAGGAAGAAGAAAAAAAAGAGGAAGAAGAAAAGGAAGAAGAGGAAGAGGAAAAGATGGTCACACGTGGTTTTCCCGCCATCTTTCTACCGTCACCTTGGGCCGAGGGTGCGGGAGGGGGTAGGGGTGGGGGGGGGGTAAGGTGAAGTAGAGCCGCACTTGCCGCAACTGTCCGCACTTGTCCGCCCACTGCCACCGCCCGCCCCGTTTCTGTCTGCTTTTGTTTCTCTCTTGGTATCATTCATTTTTTGTTGTCGATATGAACGTTGTTGTTATTGTTGTTATTCTTGTTATTGATATTATTATTTGTACTATCATTATTATTTTATAATCCTCCTCCTCCTCCTCCTCCTCCTCCTCCTCATCATCATCATCATCATCATCATCATCATCATCATCATCATCATCATCATCATCATCATTATCATTATCATTATCATTATCATCATCATCATCACCACCATCACCATCATCACCCCCCCCCCACTCATCGTCGTCACCACCACCCTCATCACCATCACCACCCTTACCACCACCCTCATCACCCCTCCTTATCACCACCACCACCACCCTCATCACCATCACCACCACTACCACCCTTACCACCACCACCACCACCCATATAATCACCACCACCCCCTCATCACCACCACCACCCTTATAATCACCACCATCCCTTCATCACCACCACCACCCCTCATCATCACCACCACCATCATCACCACCACCCCTTCATCACCATCATCACCACCACCATCATCACCACCACCCCTCATCACCACCACCCCTCATCATCACCACCACCCCTTCATCACCACCACCACCACCCTTACCACCAACCTCATCACACTCATCACCATCACCACCACCATCATCACCACAAATCTCCTCTCCGTTCCCTCGTGCCGGCGGCGGTGTTCCACTCCCGACGAAGCGGCCACTTGGAAGCATCCGTTTTCTTTACGCCTGGCCGGAGACCGAGGAGGAGGAGGCGCTTAATGGAAACAAATGCGAGATCTCTTTATCAGCGTCTGTTATCTTCCCTCCTCTTCCCTTCCCCTTCCCCTCCCCCCCATCTCCCTCATCCTCCCCCCGATCTCTCCCCTCCTCTCCCTCCCTCCCGACCTCCCCCTCCCTCTCCTAGGTTCTCTCTCCTCCCTTTTCTTATACGGATGTCGGTGTCTTCCTTTACGGTAGGCTGTCGTTCTCTCTCTCTCTCTCTCTTTTTCTCTCTTTCTCTCTCTCTATCTATCTCTCTATCTATCTTTCTCTCTCTTCTATTCTTTTCCTTCCCCTTTCCTCCCTTTTCCTCTATTCTCCTCGCGTCTCTTCTTCTCCTTCTACCTTCCTCTTCCTCTTCCTGCTCCTCTTCATCCTCCTCCTCCCCCTCTCTTTCTCTTCTTCCTCTTTCTCCTCCTCCTCCTCCCCTCTTTCTCTTCTTCCTCCTCTCCCTCCTCCACTTCTTCCTCCTCCTCCTCTTCCTCTTCCTCTCCCTCCTCCACTTCCTCCTCTTCCTCCTCCTCCTCCTCCTCCTCCTCCTCCTCCTCCTCCTCCTCCTCCTCCTCCTCCTCCTCCTCCTCCTCCTCCTCCTCCTCCTCCTCCCTTCTCCTCCTCTCCCCACCTCACCTCTATACCATTTAGTGTAAAGTCCCGACAGGAAAAGACATAAAACCTTTTTATATATATATAAAAAAAACAATACGAAGTTGATATAATATCTAGAGCATCCCGAACCAGTAATAACGCATTTTCTGGGACAAAGAAACAGATAGACACGCAGACAAAGACAAACAGACAGACACACAGACAGACAGACAGAGGCGGAGACAGACACACAGACAGAGACGGAGACAGAGAAAACACTCGAATGACGAAATTCACCGTGACTATTTATACCTTGCGCCACTTCCCTGCCCCGCTACCTGTGAGAGGCGGCGACGGGTCGGGTGTCTGGCATCCGAGGACAGGAGCTCCTAGTTGCCAAGGGTCAACATGGGGAAGGAGGAGAAAGAGGGGAAGGGGAAGTGGGAAGAGAGTGAAGAGGAGAAATAGGGGAGAGGGAGGTGGAAAGGGAGGGGGGTGGAGGGGAGGGAAGAGGAGAGGAAGGGAGGGGAGAGGAGAGGAGAGGAGAAAGAGGGGAGGGGGAGGTGGGAAGGGAGTGAAGAGGAGGAGAGAAGGGAAGGGAAGGGAGGGGGGTGGAGGGGAGGGGGAGGAGAGGGGAGGGAAGAGGAGAGGAAGGGAGGGGAGAGGAGAGGAGAGGAGAGGAGAAAGAGGGGAGGGGGAGGTGGGAAGGGAGTGAAGAGGAGAAAGAGGGGAGAGGGAGGTGGAAAGGGAGGGGGGAGGAGGGGAGGGGGAGGGGAGGGGAAGGGAGGGAAGAGGAGAGAAAGGGAGGGGAGAGGAGAGGAGAGGAGAAAGAGGGGAGGGGGAGGTGGGAAGGGAGTGAAGAGGAGGAGAGGAGGGAAGGGAAGGGAAGGGAAGGGAGAGGAGGGAAGGGAAGGGAAGGGAAGGGAAGGGAAGGGAAGGGAAGGGAAGGGAAGGGAAGGGAGTGAAGAGGAGAAGAGAAGAGAGAAGAAGAGAAGAGAAAAGAAAAGAAGAAAAGAAAAGAAAAGAAAAGATAAGATAAGATAGAACACACCCGGGAATATCGTCTTCCGTCAGTCGTCTCTGGAGCTCCGTTAACATATCTCCCTCTCCCCCCCCCTTCCCCTCCCTTTCCCCAGCCGTAGGAGGGGTGAGGGTGGTGGTGGTTGGGGGGGATGTAAAAGAGGCAGATGAGGTGAAAGGTCATATTGGTGGCGCGTCGGCAGTTCGCGGGGATTATGTTACTCTGATGGCCTCGCTTTCCCGGTCAAAGGAGGGTGTTAGGGAGGGGTGGGGGGTGGGGGTGGGGGGGAGGGAAGAGATCTCAATGGGGGGGAGGGGGGGAGGGGAAGAGATCTCAATGGGGGGGGAGGAAGGAGGGGAGGGGCTGTTTGGGGACATTATGAACGGTCACTGTTAGGAGGTAGTCGTTCGTCTGTCGAGGAAATTACGAAAATTATCAAGCGGTTGTAATCTAGAGAGAGAGAGAGCGAGAGAGAGAGAGAGAGAGAGAGAGAGAGAGAGAGAGAGAGAGAGAGAGAGAGAGAGAGAGAGAGAGAGAGAGAGAGAGACTGCGGCATAGACTTTGACACTGATTGACTGATTTTGACTATTGAGATGAGAGACAAAGAGCAGGAGCGAGAGAGAAAGAGAAAGACATAAAGAAAGAAAGAAAAAGAAAGAAAAATAAGAGAGAAAGGGAAAGAGAGATTGAGAGAAAGAAAGAAAGAGAGAGAGGGAACAAGAGAAATAAGTGAAAGAGAGAAATATAGAGAGAGAACGAGAAAGAGAAAGCGAAAGAAAAAAAAGAGCCAGAAAGACTAAGACAAAGAGAGATAAAAAAAAAATTAGAAAGAGAGCGAGTCCAAAAAAAAAAAAAGATAAAAAAGATAAAATAGAGAAGGAAGACATAACGCGATCTGAAGTGGCGGACTCACTTGGCGCCATTTTCGTATTCAAAAACACCAGCCTTTGTCACCTCGCCTCTAAGTGTCGCCTCTAAGTGTCATAACACGTCTTCTTCAGCGGCAGAACAACTTTCTTTCTTTTCTTTTCTTTTTTTTTAATGGGGGGATGACTGGATAACAAGTCGGAGGCTAACTTGAAACATTATTTTCAAGTCGGAGAATAAAGGTAGATAACGATTTTTAAGTCGGAGAATAATTCTGAATAACGATTTTTAAGTCGGAGAGTAACTCCAAATATTTTCTTTGAAGTCGGAGAATAACTTCAAACAACGATTCTTTCATAAAAAAAATCTTACTAATCACATTGGCATTAGGTAAATATTAAGATAAAGAACACAAAAAAAGTTATTTTAACCGCGTATGAACATCACGAACAACAAAAGATTTCAAATTATTCTCACGGAGGATTCACATCGTTTTCCTGCTGTATTTAGGAAGATTTTATCAAACAGGATTCAGTTATTCTACACATAGGATTCAGGTCGTTTTCCTGCTTTATTTAAAAGGAAGTTATTCTCACATAGGATTCAGTTCGTTTTCCTGCTGTATTTAAAAGGGAGTTATTTTCTCAAAGGATTCTCCTCGATTTCCTGCCGTCTTTAGTCACGATGTTACGGCTGTTACTCGTTCTGTCACGATGTGTTACGATGGATTACTTGTAATGCCCGAGGTGGTTTGGGGGGGGGGAGAGGGAGAGGGGGGTAGGGAGGAATAGTCGACACCCGCTGTCTCCGAGTATGTATATTATGTTAATTTGAGTGTCTTTCGTACATTATTATCTGGTAATCAAGTAAATTATTGCGGCGTGAGGCAATTACTTGTGATGGTGCGAGTGCCGCGGGCCCGGGGCCTTATGGGTAGGGGAGGGGAGAGGGGGGAGGGGAGGGGAAGAGGGGTAGGGGGTCATAGGTAAGGGTGGCATCGGGGTCTTGTTTCACCTGTGATGGCGGGGAGGTTGGGGATGAGGGGGTGAGGGGTGGAGGTTAAATTGTTATTATTTTTGTTTTTAGCGTTGGAGGTTGTATCTGAATTTTCGTCGGAGATTGATTATGATGATGACGATTCTTTTGGTAGAAGTTACTTGAATTCGCTTTTGTGATCTTTGTGTTTTTAAGTTGATAGTTTGGGACATATATATATATATTATATATTATATATATGATATATATTATATTATGATATATATATATTATATTATATATTTATTATATATTATATATATGATATATATTATATTATGATATATATATATTATATTATATATATTATATTATAATATATATATATATAATAAAATTCCATTTCCGACAAAGGGGCGAGTGGCATCGAGTCGAGCACCATCCATTCATTTGTCTCTTATTTCTTCGTCACAGAAGCAAACGGACTCCAAACCTCTGGAATACTCTTCTCCCTCTCTGCTTACCCGCCCACCAGCCCACCAACCCACCTGCCCACCCTACTGTCTCACTATCTAAATCCAATTAAACTCACCGTAGTCGCCAAGTGTGGCCGACTTCCCTCCTTCCCCCCTGCCTTCCTTCCCAGCCTCCCTACCTCCCCTCCCTCTCCCTCCCTCCCTCCCTCCCTCACCTCTCAACTTCTCCCCTCCCTCCCTCACCTCTCACCCCCTCCCTCCCTACCTCCCTACCTCTCACCCCCTACTCTCCCTCCCTCACCTCTCACTTCCCTCCCTCCCTCCCTCACCTCTCCCCCCCTCCCCTCCCCCCCTCCCCCACCGACCATGCGTGTTCGATGATCCGCATGTTACCTAACTTTAGGGCTGGATAATCGGCGCCCTTAATCTGGCGGGAAGATCTCCGTGGCCTGAAGCTGCTGCCTTGTGCGTGAGTGCGTTTGTCTCTTGCTGGCTTGCGGGACGGGGGGGGAGAGGGGGTGGGGTCGGTGGGGGGAGCGCCTTAGCGGTTGGGGCTTTGAGCTTTGGATTGGAAGGGGAGGGGAGAGGGGGAGGGAGGGGGAGGGGATGGCGGTGATTAGGTGATTCAGATGTTATTTTGATATGTTTCTTGGGAGTTATTTTTTTAAATCGTTTATAAGAAGATTTTTAGTAATATTTCCTGCTGATG
>NW_028234418.1:27645431-27667931 GCF_977035675.1 Penaeus japonicus
GAAAACGTAAAGAAAGAAAGTCAGGGATAGAAGAGAGAGAGAGAAGAGAGAAAGAAAGAAAGAAAGAAAGAAAGAAAGAAAGAGAGAGAATGATAAAAAAGAGCGGGAACAGCTATTTGCGCGGAGAAAGAGAGAGAGAGAGAGAGTGAGAGAGAGGGGGGAACGGGGTTGGGGTTGGGGGGGAGGGAGGGGGGTAGGACACCGCCCCAGGCCAGAGTCTCCACCTGTTGGTACTGAAGTGTGGTCGAGCAGTCTGTCCGTCGCGGGTCTTTGTGTTCCCCTCCTATCCTTCCCCCCTCTCCCCCTCCCCCATCTCCCCTTCCCTTCCCCTCCCTTCATCTCCCCTTCCCTTCCCTTCCCCTCCCCCATTTCCCCTTCCCTTCCCTTCCCTTCCCTTCCCCTCCCCCCATCTCCCCTTCCCTTCCCCTCCCCTCCCCCCATCTCCCCTTCCCTTCCCTTCCCTTCCCCCCCTCCTCTTTGCTGATATTCTCCCTCTTTCGCCTTTCCTATCTTGCTCTCCCCTCCTTCGTTTCCTACTCCCTCCCCCCTTTCCCCACCTCCTATCCTGCTTTCCCTCCCCTTCCTCCCTCTTTTCTTATCTCCCTCCCCCCCTCCTCCCTCTTTTTCTCTTTCCCTCCCCCTTCCTCCCTCTTTCCTCTCTCCTCCCCCTCCTCCCTCTTTCCTCTCTCTCTCCCCCCTCCTCCCCTTTTTCTCTTTCCCTCCCCCTCCTCTCTCTTTCCTCTCCCCCCTCCCCCTCCTCTCTCTTTCCTCCCCCTCCCCCTCCTCTCTCTTTCCTCTCCCTCCCCCCTCCTCCCTCTTTCCTCCCCCTCCTCTCCCTCCCCTTCCTCCACCCCTTTAATACTCCCTCTCACGTATCCTATCATATCCTTCCCCTCCCCTCCTCTTATACCCTCTTCTACTATCCTTCCCCCACCTCTTGCCTCCTTCTATCCTCACATTTCCTCCTCTTCTCTCTCCTTTCCTATCCTTTTCTTTTCGAGTCTTCTCTTCTCTCCTCTCCTTTCCTCCTCTCCTCTCCTCTCCTCTCCTCTCCTCTCCTCTCCTCTCCTTTCCTTTCCTTTCCTTTCCTTTCCTCTGCGCCCCTGTCTTCCCTTCCCCAGTCCATTCCTTCATCATCTACTCCACCCTATTCTACCTATTCTTTCTCCCACTTCTTCTCACCTCGTTATCTCTTCCTCTCCCTCTTCTTTCTCCTCTGCCCCTTTCCCTCGGCACAACGTCATCTCTTTCTTCTCCTTCCTATTTTACTCTTCTTCCTTATTTTCTTAGCATCCTCTTCTACTCCATCTCTTACTCCTTCTCCCTTTCTCCTCCTCCTCCTCCTCTCCCTATGCACTCTGTCCCCCTCCTCCTAACTCCTATGCACTCTCCCCCCCCCCCCATGCACTCTTTCCTCCTCCTCCTCCTCTCCCCCCACCCCGCCTCTCTATTTTTCTCCTAACTCCTATGCACTCTCTCCTCCTCATCTTCCTCCTCTCTCCCCCCCCCCCACCACCCGCCCCCGCCCCTCTACCTCCTCCTAACCTCGTTTGGCTCCCGGTTTCTGATCTTCCCTTTTTTTTTGTATAAAGTTTAAATCCCCTTCCCCGCCGACCGACCGCGGGAGGTTATGTTGCACGGGATCGTATCAATTATGATTATGTCGGGTTGATGAGTCGAGTGTTTTCGGTCCTCTCTCCTGTCTCTCTGTGTCTTTCTCTCTTTCTCTTTTCTCTCTCTCTCTCTCTCTCTCTCTCTCTTTTCTCTCTCTCTCTTCTCTTCTCTTCTCTTCTCTTCTCTTCTCTTCTCTTCTCTTCTCTTCTCTTCTCTTCTCTTCTCTTCTCTCTCTCTCTCTCTCTCTCTCTCTCTCTCTCTCTCTCTCTCTCTCTCTCTTTCTCTTCTCTTCTCTTCTCTTCTCTTCTCTTCTCTTCTCTTCTCTTCTCTTCTCTTCTCTTCTCTTCTCTTCTCTTCTCTTCTCTTCTCTTCTCTTCTCTTCTCTTCTCTTCTCTTCTCTCTCTCTCTCTCTGGCTCCGTTTTCTTTTTTTTCTCTCTCTCTCCAAATGTTTTTGTTACGCCCGTCTTCTATCTGGTTTGTTCTTCGGTCGGAGGTTAGGGGTTCGAGTAAATTGGCTTGTTATTGCTATTTTGCTTTGTCTTTCGTGTTTTATGTTCGTTTTTTTCTTTTTTCTTCGGCTCTGGTGTCTGTCGGTTATATCCCTTTTATCTGCTTGATGTTCTGTCTTTCCCCGTCGTTTGTTTTTGTCCTCCATCTTTTGCCGTTTCTCTGCTTGATTTTCTGTCTTCTTCTGTCGTTTGTTTTTTTGTTTCTGTCTCCCTTCTTTGTCCTCTATCCCTTGTTCTCCGCCCTGTCTCCTTGCTTTCTCTCCCTCATCCACACTCCCGTATATATACACAAGATGAAGCGAAACAGGGCATGAAATTGAGTCGTTGTGATGAAGCGACACCAGCGTCTGTGCATGCGTGCGTGTGCGTGTGCTCGTGCGTGTGTTTTGCAGTTGTTTCGGCGTCGACAACACGGGGAGCGGCAGCCACAGCCTCTCAAGGGCACACGTCACCTCCTCGCGCTAGCTCATTATTACTCTTTCCTCGCTCGACTCGAGAGGGGGAGCTCCGGGCGAGGAGGGAGAGAGGGTAAGGGTGTAACTCGGAGGAGACGGGTCAAGGGAGACGGAGGGAGACAGATCGCAGGGAGAAAGGGAGAGGGGGAGGGAGACAGATCGCAGGGAGAGAGGGAGAGGGAGAGGGAGACAGATTGCCGGGAGAGAGGGGGAGGGGGAGAGGGAGGGGGAGACAGATCGCAGGGAGAGAGGGAGAGGGGGAGGGGGAGGGGGAGGGAGAGGGAGAGGGAGAGGGAGACAGATCGCAGGGAGAAAGGGAGATGGGGAGGGAGACAGATCGCAGGGAGAGAGGGAGAGGGAGAGGGAGATGGAGAGGGGAGGGGGAGGGGGAGGGGGAGGGGGAGGGAGACAGATCGCAGGGAGGGGGAGAGAGGGAGGGGGAGGGGGATTAGTTCCTTTTTTTTCTTTTTTAAAGGGAATGGCTGGCGGGAAAACGGGGAGAAGAAGAGCAAGGTTAGGAGGAGGAGGTGGGAGGAGAGTGGACGAAGAAGGCGAGGAAGGGAAGGGTTGCGAGGAGAGATGGCGAAGGACGTGAGTGAGAGGGAAGCGGAAGGAAAGAGAGAAAAGAGAATAACCAAATTAGCCATAGCATCATTGCCATATGTCAACAGCCCAGTTGCGCTATAGTTCCGACGAAAGCGCGACGAGACGAACTAACACTCCTATCGTGAAATGCCACGGACATATCGGTAGTAGCCGTAATAACTGAACCTCCGACTTGATGCTAATTAATATCCACGAAGCATCCATTATCTCTCCTCGCATCAGAAATCCACCGATGACAACAACAATAAGCAAATCGGACGCGTAAGAAGCAGGTGTCGGGCCAGCGGACGGACGAGTCTCCTCCTCAGAGCCTTAAAAGAATAAAAGTCCTCGGCCACCGTCTGACAGCCGGACGATAATTGCCTCTCCGGGTCAGAGACATTGGGGTCATATTCCTTTGGCTCATATGATATTCCATCGCCATTCCCCCCTCTCCCCTCCCCCTTTCCCTTCCCCTACCTCCTTCCCTCCTCCCCTTCCTCCCACTTTCCCCCTTCTCCTCTCCTCTCTCTCCCACTTCTCCTCCCCCTCCCCTCTCACACGTCCATCTGTGTCCATTACCCTCGTGGTGCGCGCGTTGGGTCCCTGAGGAGGGAAGAGGGAGGAGGAGGGAGGTGGGAGGTGGGAGGAGGAGGGGAGAGGGGAGGGGGGGTAATTTTCACCCTTACGGCAGATCGTAAGAAGGTTGACGATCCTCGAACGGGTGTAGCTGTGGCCCGCGGGTGTTCCTCGAAGATGATTGGTTCCCGCCAGTGCTGTATGAAGTAGTTATCACACGCTGATTTTGGTACCAGATTTTCTCCCTCGTCTTGGCTTGCGTTTGGCGCCATCTGTTGGGGATCCAGTCTTGCTCTCTTTTTGTTGTTCTTGGTCATTATTTTTTCTTGGGTTGATTATTCCCGTATTTTGAGGGTATTAGAATTACAAATTTCGTAAAATTGAAGTAGCCTGGAGGACTGTGGATGGGGGGAGGGGGGAGGGGAGGGGGGGAGTTATGACTGTGGTGATTATAGTGTACCGAGGGCACGGGGAGGGTACGAGGAAGCATATGGATATAAATTAACATGTAACTGTTTGTACTGTTCTGAAACACTTTATCGTTAGGAGCCCTTTATGTTGTTTGCCTCTCCTTCGTTGTTAGTACTTTTCCCCAAATGATGTCGATAAACTTACTCTTTAATCAAATGTCATTCGTTATCTAAGACTGTCATGTCTCATACTCTCCTGACTGTATTCCTGTTCCAGCGTCTGTCATGTTCTCTTATTCATATTAAAGTCACATTTGCATTCATTATCGTCTGTTGGTCTTAACTGCGTAACAATATGACATGTATGTGTGTCCGAGATAGAGAAGCACTTGTATTATGGTAATGTACAGGCCACCTGGTACGAGGTTTTGGTTGAAAAATTTGTGTTTGTTTGTGCGTGTGCGTTTTCGTTTGCCTGTTCATGTACGTATACGTGCACGTGTACGTATATGTGTGAGTGTCTCGGTGTGTTTTTACGTGCGCCGGTCTCGCGTGTGTATCACGTGCGCGGACTCCTGACTTGCCTCACTTGGGCACTTGCCAAGTTTCTCATGTGTATGCTTTATTTTTCATTTTTTTTGTATCTTTTATTGGGTGGAAGGAAAGACGGGAAAAGGGTTCGGTCAGATCATAGGCATTACCACATGGTACAACTCCTCCTGCCGGACCCAAACCCTTTCTGTGAAGCAGGTCGGGTTTTGAGGGTCATTCATTATTTCGTATGTACGTTTATTTTATTACATTTACGTTTGCTTTACAACTATATTGGATAAACCGTGATCAAGGTTAGCTATTATTATTAAAGCTGTGCGTGTTCCAGTGGCTATGATCTATATAATGACCCAGTTATGTCTATATTTGACACGGAGACAAATTATTCAGCGTTGAGGTCTCCATCATCCGTCTAATGAAGACATAGGCCTACGTATCCCTTAATATTTTCAGATGATTTAATGTCACTCATTGATCGTCATGTGCGGCGTGTATTTAAGGGAGCCTAAACTACAGGCCTTAATTATGGAGGACTTGAAGGGGCGGGGACAAAGATCGAGAATATTAATGATAGCGCCGTATGTCTTTTCAATTAGTGTTTCTTCTTTTTCTCTCTTTTTTTTTTGTCACTGCTCTTGGGTCTCCCTCCCTTTGTCGTGTATCGGAGGGGAATGATTACTTAACGCCGCGTGCTTGATTTAGTTTATCTGCTTTTGTCTATATTTATAGGATATTAAGAAGCAATATTTCGAAGAAAAAAAAAGTTTACATATATTAGAATTCCGAGACATCGTCCTTTAAAGCTATTTTCTTAAAATTGTGAGACTGCAAACACTGTTCTTGACGTGCTGGTCGGAGTAAGAAATGGCAGCGGGGCATTAGCATTGGCCTGATCAGCATCCAAGGGCTGTCCTGGGATGATGGAAGGGCGGGAGGAGGAGCCAGGGCCGCAGCCTCGCATGTCCGCCCTGAGGGCCGAGCCACCTAGCACCACTTCACGCACATCGACGCCTCTTAGGGTCAGAGTCCCCCGGCGAGACATGCGATTCGCCGTCGTAGTGCACGCCCGCGCCGCTGGCTGGCTGGCAGGTGGATTGACCCTTGACCTTGGCGGGGTCTTCGGTTACGTGACCCTTACGCTAGAGTGCCGGAGGCTCCCACCCCTCCCCCCTCCCCCCTAGGTAATTGGCCCCTCTTTCTCCCTCCGCAATTAGTACCCATGTATTCCAGCTTCATGTGCTTCTCTTGCGTTAGGGAGCTTTGTGTAGTCTGTAATTGCCGTTAAAACTAATGCACATGCAATATTCTAAAATCATCATTATTCTAAAATCTTTGACTGTGACTTTGAAGGAAACAAGAATTAAATTCATGCGAATGTGTTTCTTTGCAAGTGGTGTGTTTGGCACAGTAGCCCACTACCGCGGCGCTGCTCTCCTCCCCCCCCCCCCTCTGGCTGCAGGCGTGGCGAAGGGACGCGACATTCGGCCATCGTCCTCCGGCACAGTAGTTGCTGCGAGCTCCCTGGGGGCGCCTTTGTGTCAGCCTCATCGCGACCTCACAGCAATGGTCGTAGGCATCCTAATGCTCATTGCCTTTACTTGGCGAATGCCCTACATAGGAGGCGAGGTGTAGGAAAATGGGTAGAATATCTGAACTGTTTTCAAAGTAGATAGAAGTGCATTTCTTAGGAGGTAGTATGCTAGCGTTTATTGATAATAGTACCATGTATTTTTTTCTTCATCTTCTGCCGTCCGCATCGTAGTTTATATATATTTTAATTCGCTTGATTTACCTCGTTTTTATAAGGTTATTAAAGTTTGTATTTTTTTTGTGCTCAGGTGGCGTGGGACACCGGCGACGCGTCCTGGTGCTGGCCCTGCCTGACCTGGTGGCAGACACGGAGGGCAGAGCCAGCGGGTCCTGCACGCCCCCGTCCTCCGTGCAGTCCCCAACGGAAGCCAAGGGGTCGCGGGTGTCGTTCAGCCACGCTGTCGGCAACACGACCGGCGGCGCCACCAGAATCCACCCCCGGCCAGCATGGAGCCGCCCTCGGGCCCTGTCTTGTGACGTCACGCTGGAAGTCGAGCTGGGCCAAGAGCTCAGGAGGATCGGCGACACGTTCCACCGGGCTCATGCCATGGTATGCACTTGCGACGATAATACTATTATGGGCAGAGTTCATGCGATTGCAATGTCAAGATGTTCATTACACATGTTGGCTGCCAAGCTAAACATCTATTTATAAGAATTCACATAAGTAGATTCACCATTTAAAAAGGATGATTATTCAGTGTAACTGAACATGAACGATTTATTGACATAATTTATATATATATATATATATATATATATATATATATATATATATATATATATATATATATATATATATATAGAGAGAGAGAGAGAGAGAGAGAGAGAGAGAGAGAGAGAGAGAGAGAGAGAAACATAAATCACCTGCATATAAGTATTGCAAATACATAACAAATACTTAACACTTACATATTTATTTACTTTTAGGCCATGAATGAGGAAGCCAGTGTCTGGAGTCGACTACGAAGGAGTTTCCGGAGCTCCACCTCCCGGTCGGCCGTTACGACATCGTAAGTCTCCGTCCGCCAAGTCACTATCAATCCACCATCAACTCACCAGTGAAGTGGAGGTTGAGGACTTTTGCGTTTAAGAAGAGAGAAAACATGGAAATATCATGAGGAAATATTACTTTTTTTGCTTAATTGTAAGTAGGTGACTGTTCTGTGACTGGACTGGGTGAAGTTCACTATTTACTCGTGCCTTATATACTGCATTGCATAATCAGTCCAAGAACCGTCCTTTGGTAATATGGAGTGGGGTTATCTAGCATACCCGTTGCAATATATGAAGTTTATGGTTTGTTGAAGGTAAAGTATCATGCACTTAATATTCTTAACAATCTGTCCTGAGATTGTTACATTTTTGGTAATACTTGTTATCTATTATTTAAATGAAGCTTACATTAATTAAACCTGTATAGCATTGCTCAAGATTTTTTCAGAAGTAAGAAGTTATAATGAATTAAGATGTGGTGCCATAACATTTACCCTTGAAAAGTTAGATGAATTTTGGAATAATGTAGAATTCTCATTCATTGTAACGCAAAGATAACGTTTATGTAAATGCATTCATGGGTGTTGTTAAAGAAATTGCTTGTTAATGAGCTGGTGCAAGTAATTGATTTTTCTGCTCATAAGCAATAAGAAAAACCCTCTTTGTGCCTTATAAGTAAGAAGTTAGAATCACAGACATGGACCAGAACTGCAGATATTGCTGCTATCCAAATCATAATCAATATGCAATATTTTTTAGCGAAGAACTTGAAAGCTAAACGGATTTTAGAACATTTGACATGGATTGACAATTTAAAAGAAATGTTTCTATAAACTAGTATGTTTTTGTTGCCAAAGGTATGCTAGTTAATAACCAGTATGTCCAGCAACTTCTAATTAATGTAAATACAGGGTATTGTTAGTGTATAGGAATAATGTCATTAGGTGTTACTGGAACATACGTGGTTATTATGTTTAAAGAAAATAATGATACTTTTGGTTTACTGTACAAAGTAAAATAAAACCAGCAATATGGATTTTCTGGAACCAGAATCCTTGCCAAAGTAAGGGTAACTTTATTTCAAATCATTACAATGTTAATCATTGTATTTGTAATACCAGTGAATTGACATTTGTTTACTGAAAAAAAGAAAGAAATAGTAATAGGTTGTAAGTTTTGTGATTATTGATCTCATTAGTTAATTTTTGTACATAGTACTTGTGCATTTGAAAAGAATGGAAATTTGTGCATTTCGAGAGTACATTCACTTGTCTCATTGTGAACTTTACATTAGAGAAAAACTTTTGGGTGTTGGATGTATTTTCTGGCTGTAAACTGCAGGTGGACTTTGTTGGGTTGGATTTTAAAAGCAAAGATATCAGAGCAAGCTAGATTTTCTTCAATGCGTAGAATTATATTGATATTTTTACAACTATATGTTTTATTTAGGAGCATCGGTGGTGCTGAGTGTCCAAGGTAGAGAGAGAAAAAAACAACTTTTTATTTATGATCTAAAGAAATTCAGATTATTTGTCAATAGTTTTGGAAATGTTTCCAGAATGAATTCTACAAGTAATAGGAAAATATGTCAAGTATAATGTTCAGTTTGTGAATCTTTTAAGAAGAAAAGAAATTATATGTAAATATATTCATCCCTTTTATTTAACAAAAAAGAATTGAAAGTCAGACATGATCTATGTTTTCATTGTAATTTTTACCTAAGAATATAATGCCCTTAAAGTAGTGTATTTTATAAATATGATTTTCTGGGTTCGATAAGATTAGAGAGATCGTTATTATCATTTATAATTATATGTAAATAATAGATTCCCTTCTAACATACTTTCTCCTAGACTAGAGAATACGGACCTCACATTCCATGCTCAGATGTAAAGTGATATATATGATATTGTACATATTTTGTAACGGTTTTCCCTCAGTGTGAAATTAAAAGAAATTTGTCTGTATATACTCACGGTGCTCTTGAAAGATTTGCATTGTATTTCACGTATGATGGAAAGTTCTGCAGAAGAGAGTAAATTACAATGATGTGAATTTTTTGAAGATGACAACCATAATGAAGACATAAAGGATGCTGGATAGTAAATTGGTCATTAATAAATACAGATAACCATCTCTGTGTTCATTTAATTAACTAGGTTTGTGCTCAACTAGGTTTGGAATTATTATCAATATATCAATGTAAGTTAACAGTGAATATTGTGAATGTGTTGTATGCTAAGTAACTGTTTTCACAGCCTTATATGTGATGTATTATCCACTGCCAGCATTGCTCACATCTAAGTGATTCAGTCAATTCACATGGTGTTATTATTGTGCTTTTGAGTCTTTGATTGATAATTAAGTGGTTGAGTGAGCAAATTTGTTCCATAGAAGACACCTTAATATCTATTTGCATTCAATATTTTTAGCTCTCCATCTTTTCCTCCCTCTCTTGTTTTATCTTCCTTCTATCACATCTGCTATCATCTCTCTCTCTCTCTCTCTCTCTCTCTCTCTCTCTCTCTCTCTCTCTCTCTCTCTCTCTCTCTCTCTCTCTCTCTCTCTCTCTCTCTCTCTCTCTCTCTCTCTCTCTCTCTCTCTCTCTCTCTCTCTCTCTCTCTCTCTCTCTCTCTCTCTCTCTCTCTCTCTTTTCTTTTTCTTTCTTTCTTTCTTCCCTTATCCTCATTCCTCTCCCTCAATCCTTTCTTTCCATCTTCTTCCTCCCTCCTTTTCTTTTCAGTACCTTCTTGTCCTCTTCCTCTCCATCTTTCTGTCTATTTATCTCTCCCTCCCTCCCTCCCTCCAACTTACAACAGTGCTCATAGAGTGTGTATGCATGTTCATTAGACAAAGTGAGATTGGGTGCTGAAGGAATGAAAAAATGCAGGTGGATAGTATTTTAAATGTGTCCCAAGAATTAAGGCTTCAGGACTCTGTGCATAGAGTCCTGAATCCTTAATGTATTATAACATGTATATATCAAAATCAAGGTTGGGCTGAATGAATATGAAGAATTCTTCAAATGTTATTTACCATCTGAGGACAGTGGCTCTTGCTGCAGGAAACCCTCAGATTTTCTTTTAGATGTTGAAAGGATTATATTTGCGACTTCATGTTTTTCTTCTCTAGTTCTATACTTTCTTTCTGAACAGAACTTGTACCAATAGACACGTTCAAGTATTGGCATTTACTTCTCTCTTTTTTTTTTTTTTTTGATGAAAAATAGTTATTGTACTTTAAGTTTCAGCATTTTATGTCTTTCAGGAAACTGTGATTTTTCATAAGGAAGGTCTTTCGCAGAGAGCCAAAGTTATTTGTTCACTGTTATTTACAACCATATATATTTTCTACATTTGCTATAATAAAGCTACATGAAATAACCTATATCGATGTCTGAAATAATCCTCTCAAAATTAAATCTCGTGAATTACACCTTTGAAAAATGTTAGGCCTGTTGTCATATAATAATACATATATTAACTCATCTGAAGGAAGTTAAAGATGAGCCTATTTTTGTGAATACTAGCATATTATTATAAGAGAAAAGCATACACACTTCATGGGAAGATGATCTCTTCAATTACTCAGTAGTTTTAAAGTGCAAGTTACTGCAATAATGTAGAAATGATGAATTTTCCTAATGCTTATGATGAAAGTGAAAGTCTGCAACAGAGGATTGGGCTTCAAAAGACAGCCCACTCTAACCTACTGCATTGAATATGAAATCTTTATCTTTTCCCTGAGTGTATGAAATGTATGATGTTTCAGTGTTCTCAGATTTGCCTTTTTTTATGATCAGTCTTGTATTTACTTTTAGCATGACTAGTTTTAGCATTATTGTAATACAGCATTATATTCTGGCATGAATCGTGAGTAAATTATGCAGGAATGGGAACGAAGAGAGAGATGGAGGTAGGGATGGAAACAGTGCTCTCTCAGCTGAGTAGTTCAGTGCCATCTCAAGCATCATATGGCTTGCAGTGTTGCCTTCAAACACTGCCTGGATTTACCTTCCGATTTCAGTACAAGTTGCTGGTCCTTCACCTAGCAGGAAAAAACATAACAGGCCAGATGTGTGGGCACAAAATGATAGCAAAAGGGGAATGTGTTTTTTCAAATTATCCCCTTTGGAGAAATATGTGGATTTTGATGTATCTTTCAAAATGCCACTACCTATTTTCCCGACAGAATATACTTAAAAAACATTCAATAGTCTCAAAACTTGCTTTTTGAAAGTCATTCAGTTTCAACTTCATTCTTATCTTTTATATTATGTGAATAGGATCCTGAAATTTCTTTGGTACAGCTTACAGTTTACACATGTACCTAAGACTTCTGGCAAATGCAGATGGACAGTGGCAGCATCTCATAACTACATGCCAATTCTGAGTGAGTAAGTGTGCAAAAGAATGGGTGAGGGAATTAGGGTGTGTGTTTGTGTATAAGTGAGAGAGAGAGGCTGTTTAACTGATTTATGACTCCTTAACCCAATCCCAACGGGCCCGGTGAGAAGTGGCAACCCCCTATGCCGGGCCTACGCAATATTGCATCAAGAATGTCACACTGGTGTGTCGCCCCGTCATCAGGCATTTAGCCATGTCAAACGGGTGTGACACACTGTCATCATTGGGTTAAATCATACACAAGATACTTCTTAGGTGGTGAAGGAAAATAAGCTGCAGATAGGAGATGGATCAGCAATTTTCATAAGGAACTACTATAAGAAAACAATGAATTACAACTATATTTTATTTTCAATTTTACACAGGGGATTACATCTACAGCAAACAAATACAAAGTACTGAAACCTGCTAAATTCTAAATAAGCAGTTTATATTTAGTCAGTAAAAAATCTATAGTTTACAAATAACTCAATATATTTCAGATTCCACTAATCCTAATAAATACCCCATAAAAGGGAATAAAAAAAAAAAAAAAAAAAAACAATAAAAAATATGATGCACTTTGGCAAAACAAGAGAAAAAAAATTAAGGGGGAGAAAACTCTTTACAAAATATAAAACAAAGAAGAAAAAAGAATATATAGAAAGAAAATTACACAGGAAAAATCACCATATTCAATACCGGCACCAAATGCAAATGACTTACAAACTTAAATCCACATCTTGAAAGAATTTTAAAAGAAGAAGAAGAAGAAGAAGAAAAACATGATTCATAAACCATACTGGTTATTCCTCTCACTCTCCACGCACCTTACCATATAAGAGTTATGTGAAGCCATGACACCTGCTCAGAAGAGGGTGTGCATAAATTCAGGTCATTTTGATTACAATACAAAATACAACAGATGGAAAGACAGTGGAAGAAGAAAGCGAGAGTAATAAACAGAAAAAGAAAAGCCATGAAAAAAAAAAAAAAGTATTTAAAAAAAAAGGAAAACAAACCTAACAAAGGGACAGAGATCAAAAGAAAAAGGAGGAGGAGGCAGGGAAAAAAAAAAAAAAAAAAAGAAAAAAAAAAAAAAAAAAAAAATGCATCCCTGCACTCTAAAGCTGATCTAAATCTATTTAGAATGCGCCTTTGGGAGTTTCACGAGGAAGGTGTGGTCTGAGGCGGGAGGATGAGACCTGTTGAAGAGAGCCTGCCGTATGGTTGAGAGGTCAGGTGCTACCTGCTCCTCCTTCCTCGAGCTTTTAAGGCCCGGCAGTCCTGCGGTGCCTCTGCCACTCGTCAGCAGACTGCTGCCACTGCGGAAAAGAAGCGAACGGACTGAGCATCAACATGAAATAACGGATAATAATTAAGAATAATGATAGTAAATATGCAACTGATAATCATTATCTTCACCACAATAAAAATAATGATAATAATAATAATAATAAAAAAATCAATATACATATGCAAATAATTCAAAATTCATTAATCATAAAGAAAACAATATTTCACTTTGTCAACTATACGGATCATGATTATGATTATGATAAAAATAAAAATAAACATCAGCATGCACTGATATAACCAATATTACAGAAGCGATGATATTAATGAAATATCAAAATAGTCGTATGAA
Source organism: Penaeus japonicus (assembly GCF_977035675.1). Classification (NCBI taxonomy): domain Eukaryota; kingdom Metazoa; phylum Arthropoda; class Malacostraca; order Decapoda; family Penaeidae; genus Penaeus; species Penaeus japonicus. The sequence continues at coordinate 27,658,756 of NW_028234418.1, forward strand.
ATAAAAATAATAAATACATTAATACCAAATCACAAAAATAGGAATAATAAAAGGAAAAAAAGTGTTTCCAAACACAATGCACTATAGCTTATTCTACAGGTAAGTTAATGAGAAGACAACAAGCAAGTTACTTCAATACAAATGAGAATTTTCACTGATGATGCAAAACATCTACAGTATTTAGCAATGTAAACAGATACCAGTACAATTATCAACCATGCAATTATAACTGACAAATGAATTCTAGTACTGTGACTCAAGTCATTAATTAGTGCTTGAATGGAGACCAATAGAACAGTTTTAACGTTAAGGATATTCTGATATTCTTCAATTTACTTTTTTTTTTTTAAACCAAGGGCAATAATGCCATATTCATACAAAGGTCAACAAGTGAAAAAAAGGTCAACTTACACGACTTACTCTCACACATAGTAACCCGTGCGCCCTCTACCGTCCCATGAAAAAGAAAAACAAAATTAGACGTCTAAGAATCTACTACTTCGCTCGCTCGTGACGTGATCAGTGCAGCCTTCCTAACAAACAAATGACCAGAAAGAAAAAAAAAATAAAAATAAAAATAAAAATAAATAACCAAAAATTTAATAATCGTGACAAATTCAACATCATCTTGATCTTTTTTTTTTGTTTTGTTTTGTTTTGTTTTATTTCTCTTAAAGAAACTGAGAGGTAGTTTGAAGGTATGATAGATAAATTAGTATCACAAAAGGCAAAGGGAATCATCTGGCTGAGAAACCCATCTACCCTGAAAATGGACGACTATCAGCATACATATTCAGTTTGTGAGTGTGTGTGTAGGGAGGGGGGAGAGAAAGGAAGAAAGAGAGAGAGAGAGAGAGGGGGGGAGGGGGAGAGAGGGGAGGGGAGGGGAGGGGAGGGGAGGGGAGGGGAGAGAAGAGGAGAGGAGAGAAAAGAGAGAGAGACTAATAAGTAGATAAATAAAGATAGAGAGAGAATGAGAGTGAGAGAGAGAGGGTGAGGGGGAGGGGGAGAAAGGGAGGGGAGAGGAGAGAGAAAAGAGAGAGAGATTAATAAGTAGATATTAATAAGTAGATAGATAGATAGATAGAGAGTGAGAGAGAAGAGAGAGAGGGAGAGAGTAGAGAGAGAGTGGAGAGAAAGCGGAGAGAGAGAGAGAGAGAGAGAGGGAGAGGAGAGGAGAGAGGAAGAGGAGAGAGAGAAAGAGAGAATAGAGAGATATTAATAAGTAGATAGATAGATAGATAGAGAGTGAGAGAGAAGGGAGAGAGGGAGAGAGAGAGGGGGAGAGTGGAGAGAGAGCGGAGAGAGAGCGGAGAGAGAGCGGAGAGAGAGCGGAGAGAGAGCGGAGAGAGAGGGAGGGAGAGAGAGAGAGAGAGAGAGAAGAGAGAGAAGGGAGAGAGAGAGAGGGAGGAGAGAGAGAGAGAGAGGAGAGAGAGAGAGAGAGAGAGGAGAGAGAGAGAAGAGAGAGGAGAGAGAGAGAGAGAGAGAGAGAGAGAGAGAGAGAGAGAGAGAGAGAGAGAGAGAGAGGGGAGAGAGAGAGAGAGAGAGAGAGAGAGAGAGAGAGAGAGAGAGAGAGAGAGAGAGAGAGAGAGAGAGAGAGAGAGAGAGGGAGAGAGGGGAGTGTGAATAAGTGAGTGTGATTGTTATATTTAATGAAGTCACAGTAATCTAATTACAGGTGCATGTTTTAGCCTAGGAACATCCCCTGAGTGACAAGTGACACGGCTCGGGAAAATTGCACGAACTAGATCACAACATTAGTATCAAAATGGACGGCCAATAATCAATCAAGAATGAATTCTCCAGTTCTCTATCCTAAACAAAATGAATACAGTTATTATTACCCTTGGCCTTGACATGAAAGTGAAAACAATCTAGTTGAGGTCAACGAGAATAATCTTCTATAACACGGGCTAAGAGTGATGGTATCTGGGCAGTGTCGAGCATGCTGTTGAGCGCATCATAACTCGTGTCGAGAGGAAAGTTTACGCTACTTGACAACTACATAGTGCATTGGAAGTAATGTCAATATTGCTTTGGAATCCAGGATCATACTCCATAAAGATCTACTGGATGCATTTCCAAACGTACAATATACAAATATACAAATTCTTGTGCCACTCAATGCATATGATTTCAGGGAAAATATTTTCTGAATGCTACTCATTGAAATATTGCATTGCAGGAGAGAGAGCGAGAGAGAGAGAGAGAGAGAGAGAGAGAAAAAAAAAAAAAAAATTGAGAAAAAATATACATGGGTTGAAAATATGAACAAGACATCATTCGTTACATATCATGTTCTTATATATATCATCTGGATACTCAATACAGAAAGCAACTACAAGAAGCTAAAGGAAACCAATATTGTTTATTTGTTATTAATATTTCTCTATTTTCCTTACCTAATCTTATACAATGTATCAGAGATTAAAAGAGGTAAAGTACTTTACTATATATCTGTAAACAGATATTCAGAGTGGAAATAAATATTTGATCTTTCAAAGCTTAGAGAAATATCTGCTTCAAAATACTAAAAGATTTTACTCATACAATATCATTTGAACCATCACTCTAAATGAATATCTTTGCATCAAATAATTTTTAAAAATCTCTTTAGATAAACTACTTTCCATACAGACCTATGTGCTTGAAGTGTAAATGCGTGCATCCAATAACACCATATGTGCATTCTTTTGATACTTGCAATACTTACAATATATATACAATAACTCATTTTTGGATACATACTTTCCACTTTATCAAATAATTTGGGCTTAGTGTTTTATTTCTTATTATCTTATTTCAGATTTACTTTTTGTCTGGGGGACTATTTCATAAATATTTCTTTCCCTTGCTTATCGTGATTCTCCTGTGAGGAAAGTTCCCCTGAAGGATTAATCTACCAATTAAAATGATCTAATATGACTTTGGACAAAAGTTGTTGCAGGTCCAAGCTTATCACAAACCACAAACCATCCTAACAGTTAGTGAACGAACTATGGGGATGATGACACTGAATATGCATAAAGTTTAGGTCTCTTTTGAGTGTTTGGAAAATGTGAATCCTAAGCCAAAGTAACCGCATGACAGAGTAAAGCAGTGTGACAGATAGGGTGAGGGAAGGAGGAATGTACCTAGGCTGCATTGTTTTTTGTTTTTTTTTCTTTTCCAGTATGGCTCAAAGTTCTCATTATTCATTTTATATTACATGACCTTTTATAACTGATGATACATAGCTCAAAGAGCTAATAAATGTCTGTAGTGTGTTATTTTACAGTCAAAGACAAATTGCATGCATCATGCACAGGATCTGCCATCACCTTACCTTGCAGCTTTTAAAACAGATTTGGTTTGCGTTCTGGGATTTGCAGGAATTGGTGGTGGGGGTGGTGCTGATAGTGAAGAGGACTTCTTATTAACAACAGTTACACTCATAGGCTGTCCATCCAACTGCCTGTTGTTGAATACCTCAACTGATCTGTAAGAGAAGAGGAAAATAATGAATCTGAAAACCGTGGTCCAGCATGTTGTCAAGACGAATATCAAACTATCTTTGCAACGAGTGATTCGGCAGTGTCACTAGGGATCTCACATACCTGAAAGCATCCTCCTCATTCAAAAAGACTGCTTCAGCAATGCCTTCTGTCACTATCCGAGCGGATATGATTGGTCCAATGGTCCCAAATAGCTCCTCCATGTCTTCAACACTCACACAGTGATGGAGATTAGTTACCAATACCTGAGAAGTAAATGTGATATAAGAGTTTCGGGATGAAAATTACATGGTTACTTATCTTACTGTAAAAATAAATTACTCGTGTTAATTTACAAAATAAAATTGAGTCCATTATAAAGTTTTTCAATATACCTTGAATCCCTGAGGGGCGCTCGACCTTTGAGGTTGATCAAGGCGTGCCATTAAACCAGATGACAAGGGAGCCATCTTCTTTGGGCGAGTGACGGTTTCCATTTCTTCATCATCATACACCGGCCTGCATTAATAAAGTTTGGTTACTGCCACATTGGTTCTGAATATTCAATAATTCTAACTTGAATACTAACAAATCAAACACCATTTTGTTATCATCATTACTCCTCCCCTCTACCATATGACTATTCAACAAGTCCTTCCATACCTTTTCTTGGCAGGAGACCTGGTTGCTAATCTAACAGGCACTCGAGGAGGTGGAGCTCTTGTGGCTGTAACCCTTGTTGCAGGGGCCCTTGCTGCTGGCCTTCTTGCAGGCAACCTGGGGGGTGACTCCCATCCATCACTGTGCTGTGGACTTGGCTCCTAATCATGGGCAAATACAAGTTAGTTGAGGTACTTAGAAGTGAGATATGAGAAAGAAGGAATAATTTGCAAGAAAACACAAGAACACTGTAATTAAGCACTAGTGAACGAGGAGTCACTTCTTATTTCCATAATAATGTGTCTATCATTACTGCCTTTGCTGCCTGTTATTGTGCAACTTACTGAAAGAGCTAATAAAGCCATCTCATAAGTCTTACCCTGAAATTATTTGCTGTAGTTATTTTTAGGCGAGTTGGTCTTATCTCTTCCATCTCTGGAGACTTTCTGGAACGGTACAGTCTCTGTTCGGGGGAACGAGCTCGCATCATGGCATCTGAACGCATCCCCCCCATACTGTAGGTTTGTGAACCTGCCGAAGACAGCCCCATAAATCGGAATGGAGGATTCCTGGCCGTCAGCTTCACTGGGGGTTCCCTCAACTCTTGTTGTCTATACAAAAAAACATGGGGAAAATTAGTGCTCATTCTAAACTAAAAATAATTGCCCTGACATAGTATATACAATCATAAAAGCATAGCCAATCCTCTTTATAAACACAAAATTAAACACATATAAACCCCTTTCTTCAATGACTAAACTGTTCTGTGCTACTGGGCACTTTGCCAGGACTTTTCTAGTTCTTTAATTTACATTATATGTTCTCCAACTCCACTATATAACTAAAATATACTTTAAATACAAGTCAAAAATCAAAAGACACCAATCTGACTTTTAAGGAGTAAAGCTTGTAGTAAATATCTGTATAAATGTATACAAAAATACAGACATGATACAAGAACACTACTTTTCCAGAGAAAATGATAACTGAAATAAAAAATGTTAGCTAATGTATACTTTCCTTTGACCCATCTGTAGTGAAGGTGGAAGCTGTTTTCTGGTTTTATGGGCATGTTTAAATGCCCGGATTAGTTTGTTTGTTAGTTAGTGAATGTGAATGAATGATTGTGTGAGTATCTCAACCACCTTGAGTAAAAATGTAAATAAATCATGCCCTTGGACCTCTGGACTTTGTTGACAACATACTCTCCGGTGAGGGTTGCATCGTACACTTTAGTCTGCCAAGGAGTTAAACCATTTACAAATAGGTTTCCCAATATAGGGCCAACTTACCTTGCTACTTGCTGATAGGATGGATTATAAAAGTCAGCTTTGTCATTCTTGATTGTCACAACATGTGGGTTATTAGGCAGTGGATGATAACGATCACCGTCACGAGTTCTTGTGACGGATTGCGGTCGGCCGTTTGAAGGTATTTGCCTCTGCAGCCCTTTTGAGAAGTTGGTAGCTGTTGGCTTCCCTTTCACTATGACGTCCCCTTTGCCGAAGCCATCACCGCCAGACACGGTGCGGATCAGTGATGTTCCTTGCATGCGGGTCTGTCCACCCAAATCTGCAAATATAGATACATACTATTAGCGTAACAAGAAAGCAGTTTCTAGTAAATCAACAAGCCAGGACATTTCACATGAAATAAGTTTTTTATCAACCAGCTCCATCTTCTGATATTGATCAAATTTTTCAAGACTTCTTTTCTGGCATTGTCTTTTTCTTCTGGATATGGCATAAAACGAAGAAAAGAGCAGAACAACATAAATGATAATAAAAAACAATGATGGTCATAACAAAAGTTCAAAAATGTCCACTTACAAGAGGGAAAATTCTCATTCCTCGTGTTCTCGTCCATTAGTCTGGGGGGCTTCCGGATGACAGGATTCTGAAAAAGAAAGTCATGATGTTGAAAAGATGTGTTCGTTTAACACAAACTCAATGCTTGTAAAATCTTCAAAATGAAGCTACTGTGATACTGGCATTACAATTTGCCTTTTGAGTAAAACCAATCATACATATTTTACAAACTGTACACAGTATTTTCCATTCTATTCTGACCTCTTAAGATGATCACAGAGAAAATAACTGTTCTGAGAGTTCAGATTATTGCAGAGTTTGGAATAAACAAAAACACAGTAATATCATTGTAAATATATACCTTCTGTGGTGCATTGGAGAACTTCCTGTTCTTGTTAATCTTGTCTCGTGCATCACCCTGTTTTGCAATTTCAGCGAGGCGATCCCGTGCATCTCTGAATCGAAGACGTTTTTTCTGGATGATCTTGTTTCTAGCATCACCTATTACCTGAAAATACACAAGATAGGTTCACCTCACAGTTTCATTTTTAATACTGTGACATCTAACAAGATATCTTCTGAGTGTAACAACTAGGTATTCACATAACCCACATGTACAGTGTCAATATCTTGAAATAAAAGAAAGAAAGAAGAAAAAAAAAGAGCAAATAGAAAGATAATGAGGAGGCAAAGGAGGAGGATGAAGATTTAGAAGAAAGAAAAAAAGAAAGAAAGAAAGGAAGTGAAGGAAGGAAAAAAACAAACAAATAAATAAAATAAAGTGATAACAAAGAGTAAAATAAAATCAAAGTTAGATCTGTGATGGCAAGGAAAAATAAAGGAGTACAGAGTTTACAATAATTAAAAAAAATAGAAATACCAATAAATAAAATAAAGAAAAAAGAACCAGGTCTCTGATATAAAGGTTACATAACTTGACACTAGCTACAGCTAAGTCTTGGCTGATATGCATGTGTGTCATAACAGTAAAACTTGAGCACTCAGCCAGCTTATAAGAATGCAACTTAAAATGCAGTAGCAAAACAAGAGATTGAGGCACATTGCTACATGGATTGAGAAATGGGCAGCTATGCAAAATACTTGAGAGATTCCACTGAACAACTTACAAGGATTTGCAATAAAATACTGGCTCCTGAAATGGGGAAATGATTAAAGCTCATTGCATGAAAGCTACCTACCCCCTGTGTTGGTGGTCCGATGATTTGATTTGGGCGTCCTTTGATGAGCCGCCCTCTTCCCAGTCCCCCTCCCACGTCCTTCACTATGTTTCTGAAAGAAAATAATATTATAATCAATCTACATGTCCTGCCTCAATGGATAGTACAACCAAAAGTCTAGTTGTAATCTTTCCTTACACATTATTAATGAAAAGCTCACACTACTTTGCTTTACTCCGAGGAGTTACAATAAATAAACAAATAAACATAAACATATGCATAAATGAAGAAATACAACTGCAGGAAAAACTCTTGAGGTTTCAGGCCACCTCTTGCTTTTTCTTCAAGTAAGAACATTATATACTGAATGTTTTCCTGTCTTTTCTAGCATTAATATCAAAAGAGGAGTGAATTGTAAACTTAACTAAAAGACTGAATTTTCATGTTACTCTTGCCGCTTCACTTAATAAAAAGGACTGCTTGCATGCTAGACAACTCATGAAAATGAAAAAAGATTGGTGTCAAGACACTTGCTATATGTCCATCTTTTTTGGGAAAAGCCTAAATAGATGATTGCAGGTAAGGTGTACAAATGCCAAAAATCAGGTGTGAAGTATGCAAAAACATTCTGAATTTATGAGGGCAAATTACTAGTGTGTGCACTAAGAGCATTTTTTAGGGGCTACAAGAGTTGCCAGTTACCCAAACAGTCACTCTCATGTCTTTTGTATATGTATATGTATCATAATTACTTGGTGTGCAAATTTTTCCACAGATAAGTAATTACCTTAGTTTCAACCTGGCTCTCCCTCCATCTGATGATGCCTAATCAATGTTATTGTGGTAAACCAAAGACTCCATTTCTCTCAAATATGTTATGCTGGATTAACTGCAGTGTTGTTGGAAGACCATATAATTATCAAATGCTGTTGTTTTGTGGGGACAGTGGGCCAACATTAACCTCATAACATACCATGACGTACTTCTATGGGAGAAGCAGAGAAGCAGATCAAAAAGATTACAGGGGTCACAAAAGTGGAGCTTTCTCCCTGCTCTATACTGAATGATCTGAATCTAAATCCCATGAAACATTTCAGTGAAGTAATTAAACCAGGTAGTGCCCCCAGAATGGCCCTAATGTGAGCTACTAGCAAGTATCATGGTAGAAATTACACCAAGTAGCAAAGTAACCAGCACTGAACCACAATGTAACTTGAATGAAACACTGCACTGAAACACTACATTAGATTTAGAAAACTATAGGGCACTTCAACACCTTAAACAGTTGTGTGAATTAGTTTCTCCTACCCTAACTGAAAAAGTCTTGGCCTGTAATTTTTGCCAATAACTGTACTATCGTGACAAATAGAATTACTTTTAAATGGAGGTTCTTTGTGCACTCTAGAAAAGACAGTATTTAGTCATTACTTAGCTTAACATTTGCATAATTTTTCCAGAGAAAAAAGTCATCTTTCAATGTATTTTGACATGCTTTAATTCCTTAACGACAGATGACATGATGTTCACATTGTGTGCTGCATGAGTGACTTAATATAACTTTTTGTTGAGCTTTCCTGACAGCTGACATGAATGTGACATCCTGGCATTTTTTTTAGTCTTCCCTGCTCAGTGACATGACTTTGGTGTCATGATATACATGTACATATATAATTAGAGAGAGAGGGGAGGAAAAAGAAGAGGAGGGAGGGAGGGAGGGAGGGAGAGGAGGTGGAGAAGGAAGAGGAGGAAGAGGATGTGGAGGAGGAGGAAGAGGATGTGGAGGAGGAGGAAGAAGAGAAAGAAGAGAAGGAATAGGGGATAAACAATATCACATGCCCTCCAACATAAATACATGATTACAGAGTTTTACCAGTTCCCTTTATCCTAACAATATTGAGGGAAATCAGGTCCATAAGGTTTGAAGGGTGTCAGTCAATATAATGGAGATATTGTAGGTGAAAAACCTAAAGAGCATTATTATTTTTTGAAGAAATTAAAAGAAATGGACAGGAGTACAATCCTACAAAAAATAAATTTTATTATTTAAAGTCTAAAGC